>NW_027187269.1:2482240-2611578 GCF_028583685.1 Petaurus breviceps papuanus
CCTTCCTTCCTTCCTTCCTTCCTTCCTTCCTTCCTTCCTTCCTTCCTTCCTTCCTTCCTTCCTTCCAGAGGCAATTGGGGTTAAGTGACTTGCCCAGGGTCACACAGTTAGTAAGAGTCTGAGGCCACATTTGAACTCAAATCCTCTTGACTCCAGGGCCAGCCTGGAGTCCACTGTGCCTCCTACGTACCCTGGGGAAGAATTTTCAATACCAAACCTGAAAGTACTTATCTTATCCTAGAAATGGTCATGTGTCATTGGAGCTTTTACTTAGTAAAATGATATGTATAGACCAATGACTGACATTGATGAAGTGGATGGAACAGAGAAAGAGATATTTGAAACAGAGAGACAAAATAAGAGATTTTTGCAGTAGTCCCAGAAATGAAAGCCTGATCAATTGTTGTTTTACGACAATTGTATGTTGTAATGTATGACAATTCTCTTACATAGAATTTTAATGTTTAAAGGAGTCTTAGAGGACATCTACTCCAATGCCATCATTGTCCAGATTAGGAAACTGAGGCCTTTACAAGGAAAGTTATTTGCTCCAAAGTTACAAAGAAAATTAGTAACAAAGACTTAAATCTATGTCTTCTGGCAACTAATTGTCCCTATGATTAGCCCTACAATAGCTCCTTAAATCCTGATTTTACCCCTTCTGTGAAGGATTAATACTTTCACAGTGTTTATGATTCCTATTCTTATTTCATTTATCACTTAAAAAATTGTAAGGGGCAGGTAGGTGGCATAGTAGATAGAGAAACCAACCCTGGAGTCAGGAGGACCTGAGTTCAAATGAGGCCTCAGACACTTACTAGCTGTGTGACCCTGGGCAAGTCAATTAACCCCGATTATATCCAAAAATAAAATAAAATTTGTGGTACACCTAACCTTTCCTTGTTTTACCAATATCAACTAAACAATCTTGGTGATAAGCACACTTCAATGGAAGAAATAGGGGAATCCAATCAATGTATTATAAGTAAGTGGAATTAGCTTTATATGTCTGTGATCAGATTGATTTGTATATGAAGTTAAAAAATGAATGACCATGGCTTGAGTGCATCTGTCTTTGATAGAGATAATTCTTATAGTCTTTGAATGACAGACATAGAGCTTAGCACAGCATGTGGTTCATAGCAGGCAGTTAATAAATCTTTGTTAACTGAGTCTGCTACCAGACCTGGACTCAAAGGTTTTTCTGGCTTGGAAGGAGCTGCTGGAGTCTGTGCTTCATTGACCTTATTTTCATAAACTCTGGATCACCTCCATGCCTTGATGATGTATCTGAGGAGGGCTTTAGTGGAAGGAATGAAGCATCACTATTCCAAAGCAGCCATTCTAATTTGCTCCTAGACTCATGAGTAAATAAAAAAAGGGGATACTCCAATTTTGGATCTGAGTAGGAACTATTCTTTGGAGAAACTTCAATACTTGAAATGGTATAGAGAGACAATATTTAACCTATAAACTGCGGAGGTTCTGAAGGTAAAAAATGGATGTATCGGATTTCTAGATAACCTTCTGAAAAGACTTTAATCTAAGGAAAACCTGGTCAGGCCTTAACTCATTCAGAAAGTGAATATATTTTCAATTTATGAAGATAATATTTTAATTAAGATACAAAGGTTAACAAAGCATTTTAAAGTTTATATACCATAAAATCTCAGTCTTGTACTTCCTACAAATCAACCATCAAATATAATTATTGTGATGTTTGGGTAGCCAATTATTTTAACTATAACAAAAGACAAATCTGATCTGGAATTCTGGATTCTATGAACTTGTGACCAGATTTTGAGAGTTCTATATGTAGTACAAAATAATATTTTGCATTCTGGTATATCCACATGAAAAAAAAAATCCAGTGTCACTCACCAAGGACATTCAGTTCTCATAGCTAACATTTATATAGATCTTTAAGGTTTAAAAGTTGATTCTCAAACAAACCTTATAGGTGCTAGTATTATTCTTGTTATACAGGTGAGGAAACTGAGGCCGACCTAGGCTAAGTTACTTGCACAGGATTACATGGCTCTTAAGTGTCAGAGGCCAGAATTTAACTCCTGTCTTCCTAACTTCAGGTCTGGTTGTCTATCCACTGTACTACTTACCTGCCTCATAAATTAATTCCTTTTCCCCTACTAACTGTGGAATTTAAAGCCTACAAGGTCCTAAGCCCAGCCTCCTCATTTTATACACTAGGAAACCAAGACTCATGGGAGAGGGTGATTTGACCAAGGTCACAGAGCTAGGATTCAATCTTGACTGCCAAATCTAGTGTAATAGTACACTTCTTGTTGCTTTTCAGTTATGTCCAACTCTTTGTGACCCCATTTTTTTTGGCAAGATCTTTCAGTGATTTGCCATTTCCTTTTGCAGCTCATTTTACAGGTGAGGGAACTGAGGCGAACAAGGTTAAGTGACTTATCCAGGGTCACACAGCTAATAAGCGTGTAAGGCCAGATTTGAATCTAGGAAGATGAGTCTTCCCTACTCCAGACCAGGTACTCTATGCACTATGGCGCCACCTAGGTGACCTTTTACACACACACTACGTACCGACTCCCCCCACCCCCACCCCCCATGTTAGCTTTGAATTTTATTGTGTCTTAACTTTATTTCCTCTGTTTTCAAGGACAGGAAGAATCAAAGCATTGCATAGTGACAATTATTGTTCTTTGCTATCTCTTCAGCTTTTACTGTTTTAAAAAAACAAAAACAAACCATTATGTTCAAACCCTAAGCGATGAAGCAGGATAAAAATCAAAATGGGTGAATCTGTATTTCTAAATCAAAGTCCAGTTCAGCTTTGATCTTCACTATCCACATTTTTTTTAACTGAACAGAGCTTTTATTAATTTTCAAGATAACTCAACGAGAGTTATTGAGCAAATGAGTAAATTTAAAGGTTAAAAATGGAAGGGTTGAAAGAATACAAGACTGAGGAGAGTTACAAGTTCTGTCACTTCTTTAAAAGAGTGAACAGATGATACAGACTCAGACATGGAAAAAAGGCAACATGAAACCGAATCGAACAAGACTCTGAACACATCACAATATTTTGCGGAAAAATGGTAAGAAAAATAGGGAATAACATCTTATGAAAAGGGAAAACAACATATTGAATTTGGCAAAGAAATGCTACTATGTAAATATGTGTTTTGAGACTATTTCAAAGTCCTTTTTTAATCACTGAGAAACAGTAGCAGCTTTAAGAGGCTATTCTGCAAACACACATTAAGGGCATTTAAAAAAAAATTACTTCTCTTACCTAAAAGACCTTAATGGCTCCTTTGAAACCTCTGTGATTTATCACATAAATACATCTTTCAGCATATGTATCATAAAACCATTGTGGAAAGTAATGACAGAACAGGTGAGGAAGTTACTTTCAAAAATTGCCTTTATTACTTTAATACTCAGTCCCTTAATAGTTAGTAAAAATAATTTTTAATAAAAACCTCTAGCAGGATTTCCCCAAATGGAATATTCTAAGGGCAGTTTTGGAATAGGATGAAGAGGGGTACCTTTCAATTTTAAAGGCATGCCATCTTCCAACTTGGGCCCTCTTTGATCACTGAGGAGGAAAGGAGTAAATCTTGGGATTTAAATGAGCTCCCAGGAGGCATTGGATAATTCAGACCTTCCCTGGTGTGACTGATAACCACGGTGGAGCCATATTACCTCCTACCATCTAAATTCTCTAGAGACAGAGTTGAACCCAGTGAGAATTGGATCCAATCAGCAGCTACAATGATTTTAGGGTTTTTTTTTAGACTAAATTCATGGCCCAGAACACTTGGTGTTTCCTTGGAGACATGCCAATACTTGAGGATTTTCTGAATGTCAATAAAAATGTATAAGTGCCAACTATGGGCAGAACATTGTGGTAGGTACTAGGCTTGATAAAATAGAATGTATGCCTTCACAGAGCTAACAATTTAGTAGGGGCCATGATGCATATCTCTCACAAAGAACCATGATATACCATAATGCATGATAGATGTGTAAGAGAAAGCAAGTCTAGTATACTATATGTGTTCTGAGGGTAGGGGCTGGGAGGAAGCTCTAGTTCCAGCATTTATTAGCTGAATTATCATGGGCAAGAGACTTTAAAGTCTTTGAACTTTAAATAACGTGTGTACTATTTATCTCACTTATCATCATTATTATTATTTACCAGAGGGATTGAGGAAACTTTCAGGGAAGAAATAGCAGGTGTTTGTCTTTTAAAATGGCATAATGGGGGCAGTTAGGCAGCTCAGTGAATATAGCACTGGCCCTGGAATCAGGAGGACCTGAGTTCAAATCTGGCCTCAGACACTTAACACTTACCAGCTGTGTGACCTTGGGCAGGTCAATTGCCCTGCCTTCCCCCTTCCAAAAAGCAAAACCAAAAACAAATGGCATAATGGGTAGAGTTTTGGAATCTGAGGCAGAAGAATACGGATTCAGATTTTTCTAACTTTGTGACTATAGACAAGTCTATTAACTTTTCTGAGACTGAGTTGTTGTTGTTGAGTTGTTTCAGTCATGTCTGACTTTTCATGATCCCATTTGGAGTTTTCTTGGCAAAGATACTGGATTGCTTTGCTCTTTCCTTCTCCAGCTCATGTTACAGATGAGAAAACTGAATCAAACAGGGTGAAGCGACTTGCCGAGGGTCACACAGCTAGTAAGTGCCTGAGGCTGGATTTGAACTCAGATCCACCTGACTCCAGGCCCTCTATCCTCTATGCACCACCTAGCTGCCCTGAGGTCCAATTATCTTTCCTATAAAATCTTTATGTAAAACATTATTTATTTGTTTGTTTTTTTTTAGTTTTCAACATTCGTTTCCACAAGATTTTGAGTTACAAATTTTCTCCCCGTTCTGTGCCCTAATCCCCACCCCAAGATGACAAGCCTACTGAATATCCCTTCTTCCAATCTGCTTCTCTTATATCCCCCCATGCCCCTCCTTACTTTCTTGTAGGGCAAAGTGGATTTCTATACCCCACTGCTTATATATCTTATTTCCTGGTTGCATGTAAAAACAATTTTTTTAACATTTGTTTTTAAAGCTTTGAGTTTCAGATTCTCTCCCTTCTTCCCTTCCTCCTCACCCCTGACAGGGAAGACAAGCAATTCAATATATTACCTATAAAATCTTATCTCACACCCTCCAAGGTCATCAATAATCTTTCAATTGTTAAATTTTATGACCTTTTCTCAGGCTTTACCTTTATTGACTGACCTATGGCATTTCATCCCCTTGCCTATACCTTCTCCTGGGTATTTCTCTCCTTTATGAGGTTTTTTTTTTGTGGCATGGCTCTTCATCTACCTGCCTAGAATAGTCTTCCTCAGTCACTGGATGAAGTTACATAGTTCAGGGGATAGAACTGAAGTCAGGAAGTCAGGAAGACTTTAGTCCCAATACTGTGTCAGATACTTGCTAGCTTTGTAACACTGGACAAGTAACTTAATCTGTCTGCCTCAGTTTCCTCAGCTGTAAATTGGGGATCATAATAGCACCTACATCCCAAGGTTGTTGTGAGGATCAAATGAGATAATATTTGCAAAACACTCAGTGCCTGGCACACAGTTGATGCTTAATAAATGCTTATTCTCTTCCCCTTCTCTTCCTCATTCATGTCCTACACTCTAACCACAGATGTCCCCATAGCTCTTTTTTGGACCATTTTCTCCTTATTCTCTACATCTCTTTCTGTGATCTCATTGGCTCCCCCAGGGATCAATGCACATTGATCTATATAAAGATCTATATAAAGAACCCTATCATTTTCTTCAGAGGGGCAACATCTTTCGCATTCACACCCTTCTCTCTATTCACATGTTGACCATACTAGTTCAGACCATTTTTGACTTTTATTTGCAGTCTTAAAATAAGACTCTTGGAACTTCCTCCTGCCTTCTAGTTTTTGCCATATAATTCATCCTCTAATCTCAAAACCTCTAATGGGTCTGTGATCTCATTGATTCCAGAGACCTATCAGTGATACTGATTGTTACCCGCCCATACATATCCTTCCCAAACTTCCCCATTGAGATTCATGGTTCAACCAAAATGTTGGAGGACTTTCTCATTTTCTACTTGCATTGAGAAGGCAGCAGTGATGTATTCTGGATGTCCACCCCAACCTGTGGCTTACATTTTAATTGTGTATATCTGTGTGTCATGGGAATAGAGATAAGAACTAGACCGAAAATTTCATAACTATAGGGAATTTCTGGATGTGGAAAGTCTCTTTGCCAATGCAAGTTGGCATCTTCCGTGCTACATACAGTCACAGAGACTGTAAATGGCAGTGACTTAGGGAGGTGCCTAGCACTGCAAGGCTGTGACTTATCTAGGGTCACACAGACAGTATGTCTTCTTAACTTTAAGGTCTGTCCTCTAACCACTCTGCCAGGTTGGCTCACAAGCAAATCCTAGAAAGTGAATGTTGTCCATATTGCCAACTCTATTTTTAAACCTGAGATGGCGCATTTCTGTGTAAATGTGTCAGATAGATGGCACACAATCCTGACTGTGGCTCAGATTAAAATGTAACTGGGAAGTAACAAAATAAATAAAAAACAATAAGATATAGATAATAATAATATACAGTTTTCTAAATCAATATGTGGTCTACAGGGATCGTTCTGTATGGCTTGATGGGGTCTGTTTCTACTAGAGTTTGACACCATTGATTGGCTGGTCCTAGCATCAAGAAGACCTGAGGGTGAGTCTTGCCTCTGACATATACTGGTCCAGAGCTCTCACCTGGAGTAATCTCTGATGCCTTTCACTATTACCTCCAAACAGATGACTTTCTAAATTTACAGACCCTCTTTTAGGTTCAAAACCTACATTTTTAACTGGACCTCTCAATGTGAATATCTTTCCCATTAAACTCAATATTCCCAAACTGCATTCTTCATGTTTCCCTCTTGGCCACATCTGCTCTTTTCATTATCTTCTCTGGTAAATAAATTGATTGCCATCTGTTGTTCAGTCATGTCCAACACTTCATGACCCCATTTGGGGTTTTCTTGGCGAAAATACTAGTGATTTGCTATTTCTTTCTCCAGCTCATTTGACAGATGAGAAAACTGAGGGAAAAAGGGTTAAGTGACTTGCCCAGGGTCACACAGTTAGCAAATTTCTGAGGCCAGTTTTGAAGTCAGGAAGATATGTTTTCTTGATTCCAGACTCATTACTCTATCCACTTTACCACCTAGTTGGGATGACAGCTATCAACCAGGCTCAAAAACTTGGCCTCCTCCCTCTCTTTCAATTACAATCAATCATCTTCTAAGTCTAGTTAACAGGGTTGTCTGTCCACCAAAATACTGGAATAAGAATCAGGAGACCTGGATTTGAAGCCTGACTTTGATACTCCCTACTTTTGTGACAGCAAGCAAATTATTTATGCTCTATAAACACTCTGGTTCCTTATTTGTAATATCACTTGTCATACCAATCCCATAGGGATCTTATGAATAAAATCTTTTGTAAGTTTTTAAATATTACAGAAAGGTGAATTGCTATTAATATTGTTCATGTTTATTACCCTTCACTTGAATGATTGGCTTCAAACTGTTTCTTCTGCCTCTAACCTCTCTCTTCAATTATAGCTACATGCTACTGTTAGCCAACCAGTCAGCCAATCGTTGTTGTTCAGCTGTTTCAGTCATTTCCAATTCTTTGTGGCCCCATTTAGGGCTTTCTTGGCAAAGTTACTGGAGTGGTTTGCCATTTCCTTCTCCAGCTCATTTCATAGATGAGGGAGCTGGGGCTGTGACATGCCCAAGGGTCACCCAGCTAGTAAGTTTCTAAGGCTGGATTTGAATTCATAAAGATGAGTCTTCCTAACTCCAGGTCTGGTGCTCTAGCCACTACATCACTGACCTGCCCTTGGTTTACTAAACTACTTAAGCATTTCATTAGTTCTTGAAGGACTAATCAGGGCAGATAGGTGGCACAGTGAATAGAGTGCTTGGGCTTGGGGTCAGGGAGACTCATCTCCCTGAGTTCAAATCTGACCTCAGACACTTACCAGTTTTATTACCCAGGGCCTGTTGGCCTCAGTTTCATCATCTGTAAAATGAGCTAGAGGAGGAAATGACAAGTCACCCTGGTATATTTGCCAAGAATATCTCCCCCCCCGAAAACCTCTCTGTGTCACAAAGAATTGGACATGACTGAACAACAAGAAAGGATTAGTCATATTCTTTCCTGAGTTATACTTATTTGTATACATTTCTTATATCCTCTATTAAATATTAAGTTCTTTAAGGGCAGAGATTGTCATAAAACAACCCACAGGTCCTATAAATATTTTATTTACAAAGTAGGTATAACATATTTTTTGAATTTAATACAATAGGGAAACAATATTTTTCAAAGCTATGTCCAGTCCCCACAAAAACAAACAAAAAGAAATTTTCTTGAAGTTGGAATAAATCTATTTCAATAATTATCATATTAGAATCATACTGAGAGAGCTAGTATGGATCTTGGACACCCTCTTGGACTGATGGAAAGAACACTGGATTTGCAATAGCAGAACATTGGTTTGAAACTTGTTTCTGCTACTTGCTATCTGCGTGACCTTCAGCAAGAAATTAAACTTCTCTAAATTTCACTTTGATCATTTGCAAAAGGAAGCTTAGATTAGATACTGAATCTCCCATCTAGTTTTAAATCTTATCAAATAGTCTCATCTAATCCTTTTTAAATAGGAGGAAACAGACCCAGACTCAGCCAGTGGCTGAGCAGGGATTAGAACTGATCCCATTCTGGGGTTTTTTATATTGGAACACTGATCAGCATACTGTAGCACTAAGAAATAATAAAGGGAAGAGAAAACCTTCTTTACATATGTATTTGCGGCTCTCTAGTGAATAAATTTCCCCTGTCAAGGGCTTTGATATAGACATAACTAATAACAGTATTTTAAAATGATAATTAGGGGTAGAGCCAAGATGGAGTGGATAAGCAGGAAGTGGCTTGAGCCCTCCCCAGTTTCCCTCAGAAACAACACTAAATCAAGCCTCTAAATGTATTCTGAAGCAATAAAAAGATGAAGTGAAACAATTTTTCAGCTTAAGATAGAAGGACTTCAGGAAACATCTGTTTCACTTTCATAAAAGGGGAGTGCAGCCCAGTGCAGATGGTATCCAGGTAAGCTAGCAAGAGATTCTTGATTGATGCCCCTCAGTCCTGGCTCAGCAGGCCGGATTCCCAGCACAGAAGGCAAATTGAAAGCCCCAGAATCCAGGCACCAAGAAGCATGATTAGGTTAGGCCACTCCAGCAAAGTAAATAAGCACTAGCACCTGAGGTCCCAGCATATAAAGCTAGTGATCAGGCCCCTGGCCCCAAGCACAAGAAGCTTGGGACGGTGCTACCTGTGCACCAGGAGCAGAGTCATGAAATAGGCAAAAGTGAGCAAGAAACAACAAAAAGCCTTGACCACCAAAAGCTACTATGATAACAGGGAAAGTCAAAACACAAACTCAGAGAGGGCAACATTGTCAAAATGCCTACATGAGAAACTTCAAAGGGGAATATGAATTGGTTTCAAGCCCAAATGCCTTCTTGGAAGAACTTAAAAAGGATTTTAAAAGTCAAATAAGAGAGGCAGGAGAAAAACTGGAAAAAGAAATGAAAGGTATGAAAGAGAGAGTCGACAGCTTAGAAAAGGAAACACAAAAATTAACTGAAGAAGAAAATTCCTTAAAAAATATTATTGGCCAGGGGCAGAGAGATCTGCCCCAAACTCCTCCAAATAACTGTAAAAAAATGACTCTAAACAAATTCCAGTGCAGCAGAACCCACAAAATGACAGAGTTAAACAAATTTCTAGACCAAGACAACCTGGAAGATCAACAGGAAAGATCTGTTGCACCAGGCTGGGAGAAAAATGCAATAAAGCATGGGTTGTGCTGGCACAGACCGGCCTCCAGCGATCCTGGAGTAGGGCTCAGGGGACTGAATGAGAGGCAGCTGTGGTAGTTTCCAGAGTTCTCCATCCAAAAATGCCAACGATAACTTAGAAGGTCAGTGGGAAAGGTCTGTTTGAAATGAGTGAGAAAAGAATGTGGTGCAGCCCCAGCCCCAAAGAGGTAAAGGTGACAATGGTGGCAGCAGTATTAAGCTGCTGCTTCCAGAGCTCTTGGCTCACAGATAGTGGGGAATTTGAGTGCTAATCACAGGGGGATTGCAGAGATCTCTTTGCTGCCACAGAAGCAGGATTCTCTTTCTTTGCTCTGCTTGGATCTGGGTTACAGTCCTGGTTGTCAGCCCTGGGGCAAAGAAGAGCATTGGCATGGCAGAGCTTGTGGCAGTGGTGGAGAGGAAATCCTCCTAACAGTTCCAAGGCAGAAAAATATGCTTGTGTTCATTCACAGACCAGAGCACATACCACAAGAGGAGGAAACACTTCTCCTTTTATGTTAAAACCTTGCAAAAACTAAAAATTTATAGGTACCTAGACATATCTCTGAAAACAGCTGTGTAATACACTGGAAGTTTGGGACAGTGCACTATTCACTTTGGAAGCAGAGTTCTACCTTATCAAAGAGCTAAAAAGTCAAGTAATTGGCTGGGAAAATGAGCAAACACAGGAAAAAAAAGTCAGACTATAAAATCTTACTTTGGTGACAAGGAAGATCGAAACATACAACCAGAAAACAACAAAGTTAAAGTTCCCACATCCAAAGCCTCCAGGAAAGATATGAATTGGTCCCAAATCATAGAAGAGCTCAAAAAGAATTTTGAAAACCAAGTAAGAGAAGTAGAGGAAAAATTGGGTAGAGAAATGAGAGTGATGCAAGAAAATCATGGAAAAAGAGTCAACCACTTGCTAAAGGGGACCCAAAAATGCTGAAGAAAATAACACCTAGACTAGTTCCAAAGAACACTTTCACACCACTGTTGTAGCCATGTCTCTTGTAATCCCTGAGAAGTTCCAGCACATTTTAAGAGTACTTAACGTTGATGGACAGTGGAAAATAGCTTACAGTCAACAAGGGTCTGGGTAGAAGATATGCTCATATAGTACTGAGGAAAGCAGACATTGACTTCACCAAGAGGGCTGGTGAGCTCACTGAAGATGAGGTGGAGTGTGTGATCACCATCATGCAGAATCCCCAGCAATAGAAGATTCCAGACTAGTTCCTTAACAGGCAGAAGGACTTAAAGGATGGAAAATATAGGCAGGTTCTGGTCAATAGTCTGGACAATAATCTGTATGAAGATCTGGAGTGACTGAAAAAGATTCAGACACATTGTGGGCTTTGGCACTTCTGGGATCTCCAGGTCCGAGGCTATCACACCAAGTCTACAGGCTTCAGGGGTTGCACTGTGGGTGTGTCCAATAAAAAGTAAACAACCTCATTTGCCTTGTCTATTAATAAATAGTTTATAACAGAAAACAAAAGACTAACCAAAAAGGTAAAAGATTTCCAAAAAGCAGATGAGGAGAAAAATGCCTTAAAAAAGCAGCATTGGCCAAATGGAAAAGGAGGTCCAAAAGCTCATTGAAGAAAATAATTTCTTAAAAATTAGAATGGAGCAAATGGAAGCTAATGACTCTATGAAAACTGAAGGAATGATAAAGTAGAACCAAAAGAATGAAAAAATAGAAGACAATGTGAAATACCTCATTGGAAAAACAACTGACCAGGAAAATAGATCCAGCAGAGAGAATTTAAAACTTATTGGACCACCTGAAAGTCATGATAAAAAAAGTACCCAGCCATCATCTTTCAAGAAATCATCAAGGAAAATTGCCCTGATATTCTAGAACCAGAGAATAAAATAGAAACTGAAAGAATCTACTGATCACCTCCTGAAAGAGATCCCAAAAGGAAAACTTCTAGGAATATTGTAGCCAAATTCCAGAGCTCCCTGGTCAAGGAGAAAATATTGCAAGCAGCCAGAAAGAAACAATTCAAGTATTGTGGAAACACAATCAGGATAACACAAGATTTAACAGCTTCTACATTAAGGAATTGGAGAGCCTGGAATATGATATTACAGAGGTCAAAGGAGCTAGGATTAAATCCAAGAATCACCTACCCAGCAAAACTGATGAGTATAATATTTCAAGGGAAAAATGGACATTCAGTGAAATAGAGGATTTTAAAAGCATTCTTGATTAAAAGGCCAGAGCCGAATAGAAAACTTGACTTTCAAATGTAAGATTCAAGAGAAGCATGAAAGGGTAAACAGGAAAGAGGAATCATAAGAAACTTATTAAAGTTGAACTATTTACATTCCTTCATGGAAGGATGATATTTGTAATCCATGATACCTTTCTCAGTATTAGGATAGTTGGAAGGAATGTATATATAGACAGAAGGCACAGGGTGAGTTGAACATGTAGGGTTGATATCTAAAAAAGAAAATTAAGGGGTGAGAGAGGAATGTACTGGGAAAAGGAGAAAGGGAGAGGTAGAAGGGAGTAAATTATCTCAAATAAAAGAGGCAAGAAAAGGCTTTTACAGTAGAGGGAAAGCAGGGAGATATGAGAAGGAATGAGTGAACCTTATTCCCATCAGATTTGGCTGGAGGAGGGAATAACATACTGTAATGGTAATGAGATTTGAAGATCTTTCATGCCCCTTGTATTGGCAAGCAAACAGGTACTTAGCATCTTGTTTCAAGCTCATGATTGTATCAAGTATTAAGATCCAGAACTTGTGAATTCCACAGTGGGAGGAAGTTGCTGATGTAACCAGAAGGAGAGCCAGAATTTCTGAGAGAGAGAGAGAGAAAGAGAGAGAGAGAGAGAGAGAGAGAGAGAGAGAGAGAGAGAGAGAGAAACTGCTAGGATGTTAGGAACTTCTTCCGAGAACCAAATTGAGAACTTCTGAGAGCCAGCCAGAACTGCTGGGAATGAGAACTGCTGAGAGCGAGCAGTGTGGAGGCTGAGGAGATTCTGTGAGTGAGGAGAGGAGGATCCTTGCTTGAGGGAGCCTGTTTTCTTTTGAAGGCTTGGGAATGTGGGTGTTTGCTGCATTTACTATGTGTGCCAACTTTGTGGTTACTGTAATGACTTTGACTTTCTGGATTTAGGACTCAGTTTTCTGGTATTTGAATAAATGCTTTGGTTCTGTCTCCATGTAGAGAGCATGCTACATTTTGTAATTCACAATTACACCAACATATACATAGTTACTGTGGGCACTGTGAATATTGCATTGCTGGTATACATACACACTCAGTTATTTATGGAAATCTATCTTACTCAACCAGAAAGTAGAGGGGAAGTGGATAAGAGAGGGGGCGGGGATGATAGAAAAGAGGGCAAATGGGGGGAGGGGTAATCAAAAGCAAACACTTTTGAGTTGGGACAGTGTCAAAGGAGAGAATAGTATAAATGAGGGACAGGACGATACGGAGGGAAATATAGTTAGTTTTAACAACATGACTATTATGGATGTATTTTGCATAACTACACATGTAACCTACATAAAATTGTTTGTCTCCTCAATGACAGTGGGTAGGGAGGGAGTAAGGGAGAAGATGTGGAACTAAAAGTTTTAAAAACAAATGCTAAAAATTGTTTTTATGTGCTACTGGGAAATAAGATACATGAGCAATAGAGTATAGAAATCTATCCTGCCCTACAGGAAAATGGAAGGGAAGGGTGGGGAATAGAAGGGAGGGAAGATTAAGGAAAGGGGTAATCAGAATGCATGCTGTCTTGGTGTGGGAGGAAGGGAGAGATGGGGAGAAAATTTGGAATTCAAAATCCTGTGGAAGTGAATGTTCAAAACTAAGAATAAATTAATTAAAAAAATATTTCCTGGGGTTCCACCATATAGACTGGACTAGTTAAGCTATAACTTAAGCTATATCACACAGGTTAGGCTTATGTTCATTCACAGACCAGAGCACAGACCACAATAGGAGTAAACATCTTTCCTTTGATCTTAAAACCTTGCAAAAACTAGAAATTTCTTAATACTTAAGTGACTCAGGAGACTAAGGATCTGGTCATGAGGTTGCTTCTCAAGCTCCTAATTCTAAAAATGACCTCGGGCAAGACCATCCCTAAAATGCTTCCTCAGCCATCAGACCAAGGATCATCATGGGTAACAAAAATGCAGGGTAGTTGAACCCAATAGACTCAAGGGGACAGCCTTATTTCATATCCATTTTCATACTATGGCTAAGTGTTAAAAATACAGTTGGCCAAGTGGAAAAGAGATACAGAAACTCACCGAAAAGAACTCCTTAAAAATTGAATTGGTCTAATGGAAAATGAGGTACAAAAGCTAACTGAAGAAATCAATTATTTAAAAATTAGAACTTGCCAAGTGGAAGCTAATGACTCTGTCGAACACCAAGAATCAGTCAAACAAAATCAAAAGAATGAATAAATAGAAGGAAATGTAAAATACCTCATTGGAAAAACAATTGACCTGGAAAATAGACCCAGAAGAGATAATTTAAGAATTATTAGACTACCTGAAAGCTATGACTAAAAAAAGATTCTGGATAGAATCTTTCAAGAAATCATCAAGGATGACTGCTTTGATATTCTGGAACAAGAGAATAAAATAATCATTGAAAGAATCCACCAATCACCTCCTGAAAGAAATCTCGAAAGGAAAACTCCAAGGAATATTGTAGTCAAATGCCAGAATTATCAAGCTTGCTCTGCAAACAGCCAAAAAGAAACAATTCAAGTATCAAGGAGCCACAGTCAGGATTACATAGGATTTAGTAGCTTCTACATTAAAGAATAGGAGGTCTTTGAATATGATATTATGGAAGGCAAATGAGCTTGGATTACAGACAAGTATCAACTATCCAGTAAAATTGAGCCTAATATTTCAGGGGAAAAGAGGAACATAATAATGAAATAGGGAACTTTCAAACTTTCCCAAGGAAAAGAGCAGGGATGAACAGAAAATATGATCTTCAAATATTATTGAGAGAAGAATAAATAGATAAACAGGAAAGAAACAAAATAGCCACATTATTCAATAATGTTAAACTATTTACATTCCTACACTGGAAGATGATACTTGTAACTCTTGAGAACTGTATTTGTATTAGGACAGTTAGAAGGTGTATAAGTTGGTATGGTGTGGGTATGAGTTGACTTTGATTTGGTGATATATAAAAAATAATTAAGGCATAAAAAAAGAATTGTACTAGGAGAAGAGGAAAGGGGGAGTCAGAATAGGGTAAATTACATTACATGAAGAGGCAGAAAAGAGCTATCACAGTACAGGGAAAGAAGAGATGGGGGTGGTTAGCATTGTTTAAGCCTTACTTTCATTGGATTTGGCTCAAAAAGGAAATAACATACATACTTAGCTGGGTATAGAAATTTCTTTACCCTATATGTAAGTAGAAGGGGAAAGTGGGAAGAAAAGGGAGGAAAGAAGTTGTAGGGGAAAGCAGAAAGAAAAAGGAGGGTGGGGGTAGCTAGGTGGTACAGTCAATAGAGCACTGGCTCTGGAGTCAGGAGGAACTGAGTTCAAATCTGACCTCAGACTCTTAACACAAAAACTAGCTGTGTGACCTTGGGTTAGTCACTTAACCCCAATTGCCCTCCAAAAAAAAAGCAAAGGATTTGAAGCCTGATCTTTTCCTTACTCCAACACTTGCTTTCTATACACTAGACAAAGGACTCTTAACTTGGGGTCCAGAGAGGGAAATCCATGGAGTTTTAGGGGGCCTTTTAGGGAGCCTATGGACTAGGATGGGAAAAACATTACATCTTTATTTTAATTAACTTTTCACTGAAATTATGAATGTAGGAAACAAATTAAATTCTGAGATGGAATCTATAGGTTTCACCAGACTGCTAAACAGAAAGAAGTAGAAATCCCTAGATTCCTGTCAGGTTTATGTAGAAAGACTTTACTATGCACAAAGGGCTTGGTTTGTGTATATAGGTATGTGATATCAGGAAGTAACTTGTTAGCTATGTGCATTAAAATATAGTTTGTTCTATAAAAGTGACCTTCCATTCACTTAGAAGAATAGGTATATTTACACAAAATAATTTTCCTGCCAGGAGGACACTTAGTTCCTTTGTTCCCATTCACTTGTCTCAATACATAGTTTTTTAATTTTTTCCAGAAGTCCATAAAAATATCTGTAAGAAATTATCACTTGTTGAGGTATGACTCCAGGATAACTGCACAAATGAAAAATATCAGAAGATCCCAAGTGCTGCAGAGGATTCAAGCATAATTCTTCAAATCCAGCTGCATTAAAAATCCATGGCCACAAATGACCTGTTATTCTTATTTTATAATGACTTTACAAGCAGCAAATTGCAGACTGGAGAACTCAGAGTACCAAAGAAAATCAAAGCAAAAGCAATCATAGAAAAAAGATAACTGGAAGGGTTAGTTCCCAGGGCTAGCTGCAAATTCCTTTACTTTATCATTACTGGGAAAATAATCCTTTAATGTATGGAAGAAACAGAATGAAAGCAGGAAATTGGAATGGCAAGAAATGAATTTTTAAAAGCATCATCATTGTGCTTTTTAGAATCTTTCAACAAAACTCGTTTTTTTTTTTCATTATCTGTCCAGGGAGAAATTATCTTTTGTGATTAAAATTGGTTATAGGGAGGCAGAGCCAAGAAGGTGGAGTAAAGGCAGCAACTCTACTGAGCTCTCCCCCAGACCCTTTTG
Source organism: Petaurus breviceps papuanus (assembly GCF_028583685.1). NCBI lineage: Eukaryota > Metazoa > Chordata > Mammalia > Diprotodontia > Petauridae > Petaurus > Petaurus breviceps. Next base: position 2,498,908 of record NW_027187269.1, read on the forward strand.
AACGCCTTTAAATAATGCCATGAAAGAATTCCTGGAAGGGCAGAACCCACAAAGGATGGAATGAAATAATTTTCCACTTAAAGACAACTTAGAAGGTCAGTAGGAAAGGTCTGTTGCAGCTTAGCGTGAGTGGAGCTCAGTCCAGCACAGACTGGGAAGCAGCAGCTGTTTCCAGAGCTCAGCCCACAGATGGTAAGGGGGTTAAACAATAAATCAGAAGGAGATTATGGGATTCCCTTTGCTGGAACTGGGGGCAGGACTCTGCTGCTTTGCCCACACTCAGATCTGAGTTGCAGTGCTGGGTGGCAGTTCCAGGACAAGTTAGAACACTAGCAACACTAGAGTTTGTTGGTCCCAGTGGACCTGGGACCTTCTTCATGGTTCTAGGGCAGAAAAGAGTACTTGTGGGTTCTCACAGACATAGGCCAGGAGACTAGTAAAGACCTTTCCTTAGAGCATACCACCTTGGAAGAATTGAAAACTTATAGGCCCCTAGAAGTATCTCTGAAAACAGCTGCACAAAGACCTGGGACAGTGTGCCCTCCACCCTAGAAGCAGAACCCCACTTTAACAAAGACTTAAAAGTCAAGAAATAGACAGAAAATATGAGCCAAAAAAACCCAAACAAACAGAAAAAAATCTGACCACAGAAATTTACTATGGCGACAAGGAAGATCAAAACACATACTCAGAGGAAGATAACAAAGCCAAAGCTCCTACGTGCAAGGCCTACAATAAAAATATGACTTGGTCTCAGGCTATGGAAGGGCTCAAAAAGGAAAGAGAAATGAAAGTGATGCCAGAAAATAACAAAGAATGAGTCAACATTTTGGTTATTGGAGACACAAAAAATATCAAATAAAATAACACCTTAAAAATAAACTAGGCCAAGTGGTAAAAGAAGTATAAAAAGCCAATGAAGAGAAGAATGCACTGAAAAGCAGAATTGGCCAAACGATAAAAGAAGCACAAAATTTCATCAAAGAAAAAAATTCCTTAAAAATAAAATTGGCCAAAATAGAAAAGAAGGTACATAATCTCACTGACAAAAATAATTCCTTAAAAATTAGAATTGAGCATAGGGAAGCTAATGACTTTATAAGAAATCAAAAACAATAAAACAAAACCAAAAGAATGAAAAATAGAAGACAATGTGAAAAACAACAGACCTGGAGTATTGATCCAGGAAAGAGAATTTAAAAATTATCGGACAACCTGAAAGCCATGATAAAAAAAAAGAGGCTAGACATCATCTTTAAAGAAATTATCAAGGAAAATTGCCCTGATATTCTAGAACCAGAGGGCAAAATAGAAATTGAAAGAATCCACCAATTGCCTCTTGAAGGAGATCTCCAAATGAAAGCTCCCAGGAATAATATAATCAAATTCCAGAATTCCCAGGTAAAGGAGGAAATATTGCAAGTAGTCAGAAAGGAGCAATTCAAGTATGGAGTCACAACCAGGATAACAGAAGATTTAGCAGCTTCTATCTTAAAGGACTGGAGAGCTTCAAATAGAATATTCTGGAAGGTATATGGTTTAAGATTACAACCAGGAATCACCTACCCAGCAAAACTGAGTGAAGTCCTTCAGGGTAAAAAATGGATATTCAATGAAACTGAGGACTTTCAAGCATTCTTGATGAAAAGACCAGAGCTGAATAGAAAATTTGACTTTCAAATACAAGACTCAAGAGAAGTATAAAAAGGTAAACAAGAAAGAAAAATTGTAACAGACTTAATAAGGTTGAATTGTTTACATTTCTATATGGGAAGATAATACTTGTAACTCACAACAACTTTCTTATTGTTAGGGCAGTTAGAAGAAATGTACATAGACACAGGGCCTAAAAAATAAAATTAAGGGATGAGACAGAGGAATGCACTGGGAGAAACGGAAAGGGAAAAGTAGAATTGTCTCATATAAAAGAGACAAGAAAAAGCTGGAGGAGTAGATGGGTGAAGTGAGCAGGAGTGAGTAAACCTTATTCTCATAAGAATTGGCTCAAAGAGGAAATAATATACAAACTTAATTGGGTATAGAAATCTATCTTACCCTATGGGAAAGTAGAAGGGGAGGGGGATAGGAGAAAGGGGGGTGATATAAGGGAAGGCAGATTGGGGGAGAGGGTAGTCAGAAGCAAAACACTTGAGGAAGGCCAGGGTGAAGGAAGAGAGAGAATAGAATAAACAGGGTGAAGATGAAATAGGATAGTGGGAAACACAGTTAGCAATTTTAACTGTAAAAAAAAATTTGAAGCAAGTTTCTCTGATAATGGTTGCATTTCTCAAACACATAAAGAACTGAATCATATTTATAAAAATAAAAGCCAATTCCCAATTGATTAATTATCAAAAAACACAGGCAGTTTTCAGATGAAGTTATCTATAGTTATATAAAAATGCTCTAACTCACGATTGATTGGAGAAATGCACATTAAAGCAATTCTGCACTACTACCTTTGACCTATTAGATTGGCTAATAGGACAGATAAGGAAAATGACAAATGTTGGGTCGGGAAGTGGAAAAAATGAGGCATTAATGCATTGTTTGTGGAGTTGTCACCTGATTCAACCATTATGTAGAGCAATTTGGAACTATGCCTAAAGGGCTATAAAACCATGCATATCCTTTGACCTAGCAATACCACTATTAGGTCTGTATCCAAAAAGAGATAAAAAACAAAAAGGAAAATGACCTATGTGCACAAAAATATGTATAGCATCCCTTTTCTGGTGGCAAAGAATTGGAAATTGAGGGGATGCCCATCAACTGGGGAATGACTGAACAAACTGTGGTATGTGATTTTGATGGAATATTATTGTGCTATAAGAAATGATGAGCAGGATGCTCTCAGAAAAACCTGGAAAGACTTGCATGGATTGAGGCAAAGTGACATGTACTGTGTACAAAATAACAGCAATATTGTAAGATGGTCAACTGTGAATGACTTAGCTATTCTCAGTAATAAAATGATCCTATGCAACTCTGAAGAGATTATGATGAAAAATGCTATCCAACCTTAGAGAAAGAACTGATGGCGTCTGAATACAGATTCAAGTATACTTTTTAGCTTTCTTTACTTTAGAGATTTTTTGGTCTGTGATTTCTTTCTCAACATGATGAATATGGAAATATGTTTTGCATGACTACACATTTATAACCTATATCTAATTGCTTGCCTTCTCAATTAGTGGGGGAGCAGAGAAAGAGAAAATTTGGAACTCAAAGTTTTAAAAATGAATGTCAAAATTGTTTTTACATATAATCAGAGAAAAATAAAATCTAAATAAGAGAATCAGTTATCTAACCCATCCTCCCTCCCAAAAAAGATTAGTTGTGCAGTTTTGAAATGGCCATACACTGAGTTATCCAAGACACCTTGGTGTGCTGCATCAAAAATATGTTTGTAGTATTATTTCCCCAAAGTGAAGTGAGCAGATCATATTGATTGAACTCAATGGAAAAAAAAGCAGACTTTCATTTCTAATATCCTTGATATCACATTAAACATTGATGAAGCACCCTGGAGTAAAATTTCAGCATATATGATCAAAATTTAGCTGTGGTATGCTATGGTTTAATATTTAAGAGCTCTGTTCACAGAATCCCCCCATTTATTGGAAGGAAAATGAGCAATAAACACAAGTATAACCAGAAAAACAGCAAATAGCTAAAAGAGAAGCTAATGTTTCACAGTTTTATCTCCTCTCACAAGGGACAGATGTAGGAAGATCAGTGTCTCAATTTGGGTCTTCTATTACTTGATCTAAAACCAATAAAGATTTTGTCCTGGTTGGTTAATTAAACTTGAATTACTAGGAATATTCATAAACAAACACATTCAAGTGAAAAAGAAAGCTTGTTGGGAGAGATGCACAAAATCTGTTTTACTGTAGATTAGGAAATACACTCTAGGTTGTATTCTTCAGATGCATTTATTGACTGCAAACAAGAAATGTGTCTACAAGGATTATACTAACTCATATGACAGTCAATACCATGTTTTATCACTTAAGTTCCCTAAATTTGCCACTTGATGACATATGAAGTGCTATAGCTGCTATATTCATCTCCTAAAGATTGAATCTGTAGCTCTGCTTAGTGGAAATTCAGTGAGAAGTCTTTATATTAACATCTAAACCAAGGTCTAGATGAGATATTCACAGCTATGAAACTTAATGTATAACTGGATAACCAACGAATTCTGCTGGGTCAAAAAGCATTTCTGAACAAACATTAACACTGCAAGCAATACCTGATTCAAGCTGCTTTTTTAAAAGTCACCAATTTATGCTTCAAGAGTATACAAAACCCTATAGTTCATGTCTTTTCACATTAATCCTCTCATCCTTCAGTCCTTCCTTCAGTTTTCTTAGTATCAAAACAAAGTAAAATGAATAAAAGAGACAAAACAAGCACACCAATGAAAACTCAGCCTTTGGTCCAGTTGCCATCTTATAGTACAAATAGACAACAACATATTTTCTTGAGACTGATCATGGCCTTATGACCAAGTTTCTTTCTTTCTCTTTTTTTGGAGGCAATCAAGGTTAAGTGACTTGCCTAGTGTCAGACAGTTAATAAGTGTCAAGTGTCTGGGGCTGGATTTGAACAAAGTCCTCCTGACTCCAGGGCTGATGCTCTATCTGTGACTGAGAACATAAGTGGGGGAAACTAAAGATGTCCTGAGGATGTGCTGGATCCAGCTCAGATTGTCTCATGAGATCTGACTGCTAAATTTTCAGTGGAAATATTTACATTTCAAAAATAGACAAATGTTACAAATCAGGCATTGATTTTGATTGTCTATTTTAGACTTAAGAAAGTGATAGAGAAAATGTTAATAATGAAGAATACATTTGAAAGTGTTTCCTGCATACTAGTTATTTTCAGAGCTAGCTGTCAAACACTTATCAGTATGTCACTAGGTACACTACTTCTGAAATGTGTCACAAATACTCATTATAGACAAAAGTGCAGGTCTCTTGCCAACTAGTAAGGTATGGGGAGGATAACTCCTTGCATGGAAATCACAAATCCTGCTCCAACCCACTCCCCTCCCCCCAGATCCTTGTAAGTATTAAATTACAACTAAAATGTCTATTCTATTGCAAGAGTTGGAAGTAATTTCCCTGTTAATTGATATCAATGTACTTTTTACGTCCTCTAAAATATTGATGACACTGTAATTTGCAGATTTTATACACACATAATGGATATATTTACTCATAAGTTTTCTCTCCTCTATTAGGTAGAGGAGAGATTTTTGAAGGTGGGTAACCTATATAATTTGTTGAACTAAAGTGAATTAAATTGTTTGACTTTGGTCCTCCTTTAAAGTCTTACTTTCCCATTGGTAGGGAGGGGACTCATGTTTTTGAAATTTTTGTACTGAGATAACAGATTTTGAGTATAGGCTGTCTGATGAATCTATTGCCCTCCCCCAATAATCATCCCCTTCTATGATGATCTTAGTGCATTGCACAAAGCAGATGTGAAATGATTTTTTAAAACGAATCAGTGGTGGTGGAGCCAAGGGAATCACCTGAGCTTTCCAAGATTCTCCTTCAAAGAACTTTAAATAATGTGTCAAAATGAATTCTGAAGTGTCAGAACCCACAAAAGGGTGGAGTAAAACAATTTTCCAGCCCAAGACAACTTAGAAGGTTGGCAGGAAACACTGGGGTGAGAATAGAGTGCACTCTTTAAGACTAAAGGGGAGGAGGTTTTGGTGTATGATTTTTTGTTGTTGTTTACAGATGATTGTGCACTCAATGCAGCCCCTGAAGCTGAGATGCAATGAAGAATGGATTGATACTCTGCTTGCTTGTGCTAATTTTGCCCTGATAATTAACACCAAGAAAACACAGGTGCTCCATCAGCCAGTGCCACACCATTCAAATGTGGAACCATTGGTTACAGCAAATGGAGAAGTTTGAATACTGTGGATAAGTTCACTTACTCTGACAGTATACTTTCTGAGGATGTACACATTGACAATGAGGTTGACACTCACATTGCCAGAGCTAGCTCAGTGTTTGGATGGCTCCAAAGGAAAGTTTAGGAGAGATGATGTATTGACTGATTACCAAACTGAAGGGCTACAGAGTCCATTGTACTGACCTCATTGGTTTGTGCCTATGAAATATGGACAATCTACCAGCACCATGCCAGGAAATTGAATTGCTTCTATTTGAATAGTCTTAGGAAGGTTCTGAAGATTACTTGACAGAAGAAGATACCAGATACTGAGATCCTTTCTTGAACTAAACTGCCAAGCATTCAAATTCTTCCTCAGAAAGTACAACTCAGAAGGCCTAGCCATGTTGTTTGAATGTCAAATGTATGCTTTCCAAAAAGGTTCTTTTATGGAGAACTCACACAGGGCAAGCATTCCTATGGTGGTCAGAAAAAGTGATACAAGGACATTCTCAAGGTCTCTCTTACAAACTTTGGAACTGATTGCATGACATAGGAGATACAGGCACAGGACAACCCAGCATGGCAAGTCCTCATCAGAGAAGGTGCTGTGTTCTGTGAGTAAAACAGATTTGAAAAAGCTCAAAAGAAATGTGAGATGAGCAAATTTAGAGAACCCACCCCAAATGTTCACATGGACTATTTGTGCCCAACCTATGGTAGAGCCTTCCTAGCTTGTATTGGTCTGGTCAGTCAAGTTGGACACACCACAACTTCACTCTAACATAGTGATATCCTTTTGATTTTCTTTGAGAATGCAGGACAACAACCAACCAACCTACCAGAGTGCACTCCAGAGTAGGCTGTGCCAGTGCAGGCTAGTTCCCAGCAAACCAGCAGCTGACCTTGGGGGGGGGGGGGACTGAATTAGCAGCAACCGCAGCATTCTTGATGAAAAGACTGGAGCTGAATAGAAAATTTTACTTTCAAATACAAGACTCAAGAGAAGCTTAAAAAGATAAACAGCAAAGAGAAACCATAAGAGATTCAATAAGGTTAAACTGTTTATATTCCTACATAGAAAGATGATACTTTAATTCCTAAGAACTTTCTCTTTATTAGGGCAGTTAGAAGGAATGCACATAGACAGAGGGCACGGATGTGAGTTGAATATGATAGGATGCTATCTCAAAAATAAAATTAATTGGTGAGAAAAAGGAATGAACTGGGAGAAGGGGAAAGGGAAAAGTTGAATAGAATAAATTATCTCACATAAAAGTGGCATGAAAGAACTTTTACAGTGAAGGGAAAGAGGGGGAGATGTAGGGGCAAGTACTTGAAACTTACACTCACTGGAAGAGGTCCAAAGAGGAAATAGCATACACACTCAGTTGGGTACAGAAATCTATCTTACCCTACTGAAGAGTAGGAGGCGATAATAGATGGGGGTATGCTGATAGAAAGGAGGGTATAATGGGAGAAGTAGTAATCAGAAACAAAAACACTTTTAAGAATAGATAAGGTGAAAGGCAAGAGAGAGAAGGATAAACAGGGGGAAAATAGGATGGAAGGGAAATACAAAGTAATCATAACTGTGAAAAAAATTTTGTAGCATGTTTTTTTTCTGATAAAGGCTTCATTTCTCAAATATATAATTGAGTCAAATTTATAAAAATAAGATCCATTCCCCAATCGATAGGTAAGGATATAATAGACAGTTTTAAGAAGAAGAAATCAAAGCTATCTATAGTCATATAAAAAATGCTGTAAATCACTATTGATTAGAGAAATGAGAATTAAAGCAGTTCTGGAATACCACCCCACATCTATCAGATTGGCTTATATATTAGAAATGGAAAATGACTAATATTGGAGGGGATATGGGAAAACTGAGACACTAATGCATCGTTGGTGGAATTGTCACCCAATTTAATCATTATGGAAAACAATTTGGAATTATGTCCAAAGGGCTATAAACACTTTGACCTAGCAATACCATAATTAAATCTGTATCCCAAAGAGATAAAAATAAAAAGGAAAAGCAGCATATGAACACATATTCTTTTTAGTAGCCCTTTCAGTGGTAGCAAAGAATTGGAAATTGAGGGGATGCCCAGCAATTGGGGAATGGCCAAACAAGTTGTGGTATATGATTGTAATGGAATACTATTGTACTATAAGAAATGATGAGAAGGATGATCACAGAAAACCTGGAAAGACTTACTTGAATTGATACAAAGTCAAATGAGCAGAACCAGTAGAACATTATACATAGTAACAGTAAAATTGGGCAATGATCAACTGTGAAGGACCTAGCTATTCTCAACAATACAATTACCCAAGACAATTCTGAAGTTCTTATGATGGAAAATTCTATCCACCTACAGAGAAGGAACTGATGGAGTCTGAATGCAAATTTAAGCATAACTTTCTTAGCTTACTTTCTTTTTTTGGGTCTGTGTTTCCTTTCACAACATGGCTAAAATGTAAATATGCACACACACACACACACACACACACATATATAACCTTTTCAAACTACTTACCTTCTCAATGAGGGGAAGGTAGGAAGGTATGAAGATTAAAAAATAAATTTTAAAATTATTTTCTCATGTAATTGAGGAAAATAAAATATTAAATAAAATTAATTGGTAAAACATTATCTCAGGGAAATTAAATAATTGTAACATCTGCAACAATAAATCACTATGTGTTTTTGTGACGATCAGAGAAGAATAACCTATTAGAGCACTGTGATAAGGCACTTTTTTCCCCTCTTCTTTCCCACTGGTCTCTGACATTTATTACACACCTTAAGCTATAAAGGATTGCAATTTGTACAGAAGATGCTTACAAAGGGATTGGAAGACATAATTATTGACATCACCAATCTATAATCTCATTAGCTCTTCTGGGGATCTCACCCAGGGGTCTAAGCATGTGCATATTTAAAAATATTTTGATTACTATTTAAATCTAATTGAATTCCCTTGTGATCCTATATATTTTATTTTATACATTGAAAAACAGTATGCAGAGAAAAGGTCCATAGGTTGCCCTAAGGGCTAAGGATACACGAAAACATTAAGAACTCCCTTAATAATTAAAGGTGATTTTGTTACTCATTTTTAGTCATTGTGAATGAACTGGGTGCTCAAATCATTCTTAAAAAATTGTCATAATAAAAATAAAATTAAGAGGTGAGAGAGGAATATATTGGGAGAAGAAAGTTAGAGATAGAGTAGGGTAAATTATCTCATATAAAAGAGGCAAGAGAAAACTGTTACAATGGAGGGGAAGAGCAGGAAGGTGAAAAAAAAAATGGGTCAACCTTACTCTCGTTGAATTTGGCTTAAGGAGGGAATAACATACACACTCATTTGGGCATCTTAAAGTACAGGAAAGTAGAGGGGAAGGGGACAAGAGGGGGGATGATAGGAAGGAAGGCATATTGGAGGAGAGCATTAGAAGTTAACACTAAGTTAGAAGCAAACACTTTTGAAAAGGGACAGGGTCAAAGTAGAAAATAGAATAAGTGGGGGGAGGGATAGGATGGAGGGAAATATAGTTAGTCTTTCACAATATAACTACTATGGAAATGTTTTGCATAACTACACATGTACAACGTATATTGAATTGCTTATCTTCTTAGTGGGGTTGAGTGAGGAGGGAAGGAAGGAAAGAATCTGGAAATCAAAGTTTTAAAAATAAATGTTAAAAAATTGTTTTTTACATGCAACTGGGAAATAAGATATACAAGCACTGGGGTATAGAAATCCATCTTGCCCTACTAGGAAGTTGGGGGGGTATGGGGGAGGATGTAAGAGAGAACAGATTTGGGGAAGGAGTATTCAATAGGCTCTCTATCTTGGGGTGGGGGGTAAAGGAGAGATGGGGAGAAAGTTTGTAACTCAAATTCTTGTGGAAATGAATGTTGAAAACTAAAAATAAATAAATAAATTGGAAAAAAATTGTCATATTTTGTCACAAGAAAATATTCCCAACACATATTTGAATAAACCCTTTTACTGTACTCATTCCCTAAAAAAGCAGAAACAAACCATTAAACACTTAAGTAATTGATTATTAACCTAAAGAGACATGTTCCATAACTTTGAGAAAATGGTATCATCACTGATAATTATTTTGTTTTGTTTTTGGCAGGAGAGAGCCTTTACTATTTATCCATGTTGACATTATTTGCCATTGTGTATGGAATTTTTTTTACTCTGTTTTCCTTACCTGGCATCTCTTCAAATAAATTTCTCTGCATTTATTCAGAATTCTTCATGTTGTTGTTCCTTAGTATGCAGTAATACTCTGCTTCTTTCCTATACCCTGATTTATTCAATAATTCCCCAATTGTTGACCCATATTTTGGGGCAGCTAGGTGGCTCAGTGGATAAAGTACTGAGCTTAGAATCAGGAAGATTGATCTTCCTGAGTTCAAATCTGATCTCAGACATTTACTAGCCTAACCCTTTTTACCTTAGTTCCTTATCTGTAAAAATGGACTGAGGAAGGAAATGGCTAAAGCACCCCAGTATCCTTGCCCAGAAAACCCCAAAATGAAGTGACAAAGAGTTTGAAACGACTCAACAAAAACATTTTGTTTCCAGTTTTTTGTCACCTCAGATCACTATATGCTTCCCCCTCATTAGGAATTTTTTTTTGAGCACTCCCACTTCTCTAGAAATGCTGACTTCCTTTTCTCCAACTCCCACCGTACATCAGAAAAGGCCCCCACCACAAGCATGTGTTATCCACTCACCTAGATCTGTAGTGTCAGCACACTGAGGGAAAGACCAGTTCTACCTTCTTTTCCCTTAAATTGCTTTGTGGTCTGACTATAATAGGGCCTTGTTATATCATACATCATCACGGATACTCTGTGTGCTGGATGTCAGGGGCAAATACTTTTTTTGTTACTTTACTCAGCTGAAATCTGAGGCCCCTAAGATCAGCTAAAATTAGCTGTGAAGGTGACATTCCAAATAGACATAAAAAGTTCCTATTGTAAAACAATTCTTGCCCAATTCGGCATTGTACAGTGTCTTATCTGCTTCCCATTCATTTTTGCCCAACGTTAACAGAGGGAGTTCAGTGGTTAGCAGGTATATGGTAAAGAGGAAAACAGGGAACAAAAGATGGATTGAAATTTACATTTTGGTTGGATTGCCCCAGAATCGCCCATTCTACTTTTATTTTTTAAATTAAATGATTTATTTTTAGTTTTTACTTCCATAAGTTTTAAATTTTCTCCCCCTCCCTTCCCAACCCATTTTACTTTTTTTTTTTTTTTTTTGCTTTTTGGAGGGCAATTGGGGTTAAGTGACTTGCCCGAAGTCACATGGCTAGTTTCTGTGTTAAGTGTCTGAGGCTGGATTTGAACTTAGGTCCTCCTGACTCCAGGGCCAGTGCTCTATTCACTGTACCACCTAGCCACCCCCCATTTTACTTTTTAAAGGGGTTTTATCTTCATAATCACAACTTAACTCTCCCCATAGAGGGCCACATGTTTGAAGGAAAATAGCTTTCCTAGCATACTTTATTATTTTCTGTATTGTAAACCAGGGAGATTGGTGGTTATTTTTTCCTCTTCATAAGATCATAGGATTTAGAGCTGGAAAAGAAATTTAGAAGTCATGTGATTTGGATTTTTTGAAAGTATGGTGTGAGAATCCCTGGGGGTTGTAGGGAGTCATTCAGCAAGTCCTCAAGGTCAAAAGTATTTTCATAATAATACTAAGATATTTTAATTTCTAATATGGTAAATATTGATAGAGAAATACAAAAGCTCTTTTGGGCTGTCTATAATTTTTAAAAGTGTAAAGGGTTCCTGAGAGAGGCAGCTAGATGATACAACAGGTAAACTGCTGGACTTTGAGTCAGGAATGCCTGAGTTCAAAACCAGCCCCAGACACTAGCTGTGTGACTGAGCAAGTCACTTAACATCTATCTCCCTTTATTTCTTCAGTGAAAAAATGGCAATAATAATAGCACTGAACTCACAAGATTTATAAGAGAATCAACTAAGATAATATCTCTATACCACTTAGACCAGTGCTTGGCAAATAGTAAGCACTAAATAAAATCTTATTCCTTTCCTTCCACCACTCCCCCCCGCCCAAATTGAGAACCATCAATCTAATCCAACCTCTTCATTTTATAGATGAGGAAAATAAAGTACAGATATAGAAATAATAAGAACCAGAGCCAGGATTTGAACCTCTGTCCTCTGTCTCCATATTCAGTGAACCATGAAAGAAGAGCTTAATAAACGCAAGCATTTCTGCAATCAGTGTTTCATAGATCAAGATACGCTATTTAACTCCATTTGAAGGTCAGCCCAAAGAAATGACCTTTGCATTATGGTTGTCCATAATTCTGTATAATGAGACATCCTTTCTAATGGGCCTTTGAAACTTGGAGTCAGAACATTATAGAGGTAGAAGGGACCATATAGATCATTTACTTTAACCTCTTTAATTTTCTAGATGATGAAACTGAAGCAGTAGGATATAAAGTGACTTGCAAGGTCACCTGGGCAGTCACTGACACAGCTGGGACCAGTACTTTTAGTACAGAGCCTTTCACTCTCTCTCTCTCCTAGGGCTTAAGACAATCAATTAAGTCCAAGGATAATTTATTCAGGACTCACTATGTGTTAGCAGTGTACTAGGTGGCAGCAATAAAAAGACAAAAGAGAGTCCCTCCCTTCAAGGAGCTTATATATTCTAATGAGGGGATGCAATATGTAAACAAATATGTATATACATGATCTTTTCAGAAGAGAGATTCTCTAACAATGTGGGAGGCTCAAGAAAATTTTTTTTTAAGGAGGGGACATATGAGCTGCTAATCAAAAGGGGATAGGGAAAGAAAGTAATAACTTATTAAGTACCTACAATATCCTGAGCACTGTACTAAATACTTTACAAATATTATCTCACTGGATCCTCACAATAACCCTGGAAGGTAGACACAATTATTATTCCAATTCTATAGTTAGATAAATTGATGGTTAAGTAGTTAAGTGACTTGTCCTACTAAATGTCTCAGACAGGTTTTAAATTCAGATCTTCTTGACTCCACATTCAGCACTCTATCCACTATGACACCTAGCTGCTTATCGGTGGAAGGAGTCACATTTCTAAGTTGCATAGGTAATAAGGGAGGGAATTCTATACCAGGTATATAGAACAGTCTGTGAGAAAGAGGTGGGAAAAGGAATGCTGTTTTGTTTGGGAGGAATGTAGCATGCATGAGCCTAGGAAGGGTAGCTGGAGTCAAATTACAGAGTTTTAAATGTCAAAATAAGAGCTTGTATTTCATCTTAGAGATAATAGGGAGAAAAAAAGGGTTCTCGAGCAGGGGATTAATGTAATAAGACTTGTGCCTTTGAAGATTGTATTTTGATAGTTTGGTGAACATTGACTTTGCCAGTCCATCACAAAGTTAATTTTCAAGCATGCTAAATCAGTAAAAATCATTAAGCAAGAAAAGACTTAAAGTTTAATTTGCTTTGTCACTTTAAAAATATTTTTTAAATCTTAATATTTTTTTTTCTTTTTGGAGGGGGGAAGGTAGGGAAATTGAGGCTAAGTGACTTGCCCAAGGTCGCATGGTTAGTACATGTTAAGTGTCTGAGGCTGGATTTGAACGCAGGTCCTCCTGACTCCAGGGCCTGTGCTTTATTCACTGTGCCACCTCGCCGCCCCTAAAATCTTAAATTGTTAAAAACAAATTAAGAAATATTAGGTTTTAAAGAAGTTCAAAAATACTGAATCTTTTATTCTATTCAAATTAGTCAAAAAAATACAACCAATAAACCTCCAGCCTGTGTAACGACATAATAAAAACTGCTCTCATCTCATCATAAAGACATAAGTTGCACTAACTACTTTCTCCCAGGAAGTGACTATCCACAGAGCTATTCTGAAGCCTGATTTCGCATCTCCAGATTTACTGAGCAGCTGACTGGATTTGTAACTTGGCCAACAAGACAGTATTTGAAGAAATGACTTAAGAAGAAAGACTTGAAAGAAATTTTTAAAATTTGTGATTTACTAAAAAAAAAGTGCTAGCTTTACATTGCTACACATGGGAGGAATTTGAGAAATACTAATTCATAAAATAAATACATTAAGTATAGCCTACTTTGTGGGGAATTTCATTATTATGCTAACTGTCAAGGGAGAAGTTGAGAGGATTTTAGACTTATCTTATTCATAAAAGTTTCATGGTGCTTTTGTGACCTTAGACAAATCCCTCAGTCTCACTGAAATCTTATTGCCTCAACTATTAAATGAGGATGGAATTGATAGAGTATCTCTAAAGCAATATTCTATGTATATCTGCCACATTAGTGAGAAAATTGTATACAGAATAACTATCATTTAAATGATAGAGGATTTTTATTTCTTCTAATCTTTAGTTTGAACAATGCTCTAGCCTCAAGATACCAAAATAATTGAATGAAAAGTTTAAAAATTTCATCACTCAGCCATATGGGAAGCCACTCTGGCCCTCTTGTCAGGAGACCTGGAATCAAATCTCTGCTAGGAAGCTCAGTGCATAGAGTGCTGAGCCTGTGCTCAGAAAGACCTGAATTCTAATCTGTCCTCAGACACTTATTAGCTGTGTGACCTCGGCAATTCACTTAACCTTTGTTTACCTCTGTTTTTTTCATCTGCAAAATGGAAATAATAATGGCACCCATGTCCCAGGTTACTTATGAGGGTCAAATGAGAAAAAAATTGTAAAGTGTTTAACACAGCACCTCGCACAGAGCAAGCACTATATAAATGTTTTGTTTTGTTCAGTCGTGTCCAACTCTTTGTGACTGCATTGGGGTTTTCTTGGCTTGGTTGTCATTTTTCTCCAGCTTGTTTTACAGATGAGGAAACTGAGACAAACAGAGTTAAGTGACTTGCCCGGGGTCTCTGAGGTTGGATTTGAATTAATGAAAATGAGTCTTCCTGACTTTAGTCTCACAACTTTATCCACTGTGCCACCTAGCTTCCCCATATAAATGTTAGCTACTATTGTTATAACTTGTATGACCTAATTTTCCAAGAATTCAGTTTTCTCAGTTGTAAAATTAGAGTATTGGATTAAATGGTCTTCCTTCCTACTCCAAATTTATGTTCCTATGTTTACTTCTTATGTCAATAAAACAGTCAGGTATTTTAATGACTTTTCTTACACTCTTGAGGTACAGGAAAAGTATGTGCATGTGCATGTGCATGTGTGTGTATGTGTGTACACATCTGAGCAAATATGGGAATGATCATCACCAAAGAATGATTAAGGGGAGAAGGGGATGTAAGAGGGAGAAGAAAAAAAAAACATATGAGAGTTCTTTCTAAAAAACCTTCCCTTATAGACATAGCTGTTGATGTGACAATGTTTTCCTGCATTGCCATGGAATGATCTCAAAACCTAGGAAAAATAGAATTTTCCAAAGTTTTATGTTTCTGAAATATCAGCACTATTTCCCTTACTTTTCCTCAACCTTGTGTGGCTATTAATGTCATATCAACAATATGATACTAGAACCCAACATGATCCGATGATTTCAGGGAAAGCTGCTGACAAGTGAGTGTCACATTCAATCTGGGAGAACTCCATTCTGAGTCTTGCCTCCAATGAAAAGACTAATAGAACCACACAGTTGCCATATTACACTTTACCTTTCCTTCAGGAGGAGGAAGTAACAGTATTGTTTGAAATAATCAGGGAAAATCAGAAAAAAAATTTCTCTCAGTACTTTGCATAATTTGATTCAATTCAACAAGAAATGTGTTGAATGCCTCTGGAATGCTTATGATTTGGTACCATGTGGTTTCTAATGAGCAGGGTGCTTAAGATTTTCCATCACTTCTGGGTTTTTTATCAATCATCTTTCATGCCTTGGTCTATAAAGATAGAAAATTCAACAAAAAAAGTATTAACTGTTTCTGAAATGCTTAGGATTTTGGACAATCTTATATCTAACAGGAAGAATTCCCATGTTGAGAAGGTTTTCCATCATATCTTGGTGTCTTATCATTTCTCTTCACCACTTAGTCAATAGAGATAAGAGGCAACTTTCAATTGTTGTTCAGTCTTTTTTTGTTGTTGTTGTGTCCAAGTCTTTGTGGGTTTTTCTTGGCCAAGATACTGAAGTGATTTGCCATTTCCTTCTCCAGCTCATTTTTACAGATTATGAAACTGAGGCAAACAGGGTAAAGTGACTTTCCCAAGGTCACATAGCTAGTAAGTTTTTGAAGGCAGATTTTAACTCAGGAAAATGAGTCTTTCTGACTTCAGGCCCAGCATTCTTTTCACTGTGCTGCCTAAGAATTGGCTTACTACAATGCAATATCTGATTTAATCTTGGTACATCTTTACCCCTGCGATGAATTTTATGATTCTTACTATAGTCTATATTATATAACAATCACCCATTTATTTATTTTGTACCCCATAGTGGATTGTTAGTGTATTTGAGGACAGAAGTGATCACTTTATTTCTCGCTGCTATATTGCAGTTCACCTAATAGTGAATCCTCTCAGACTCAGTTTCAAATTATTGATATTTTCATAATTGACCTTTCCTTTTGGTTCACTTGACCTCATTCAGTTAAAAAGTTGGAAATATATAAAATTAACTCAATTCTAGGTATTTGATCAATTATGTTAAGAGACTCAGACAAGAAAAAAATATTAAATCATTTAATTGGAGTAGAAATGAATAGCAAAACAACACAAAACCATTTCAGTCCTAACTCTTAAATAATTTCATTCCTCTTCCACCCATGGTAGTTTGGAAATGAAATATTCTGAAAGACTTTAAGTTCAGACAGAGCCAGATTTCTCATATATTCTGTAACAGGAATGAGAGGGTTGAAGTTTTCATTGCAGATAACTTTGATATTTCAATTTGACTTTTAGTACTTGTATTTAAAAAATCCCTTGTATTACTTTAACTGCTCTTAAAGCTATTTGCTCCTTGTTACTTATCACTCAATAGGCCATTACTACTCTCTAGTGCAGTATTTCCTTAGTTTGTCTTAGGCCCTATTTGTCACTCATGAAAGGAGTTCTTCCTATAGTGGCCAGACTAGTCTTTCTGTCATAATGGTCATGACACCTGGAAATGACATCCATTACACCTTCATTTCATAACTGTCTTCTATTAATCACTCTTTCTTTTTTTAATATTTTATTTTTTTACAATTACATGTAAAGACAGTTTTCAATATTCATTTTTAAATAAGATTGACTTTCAAATTTTTTCTCCCTCCCATCTCCTCTCTCCAAGACAGCAATCTGATATAGGTTATACATGTGCAATTATGTAAACATATTTCCACATTAGTCATGCTGTGAGACAAGGAACAGAACAAAAGGGAAAAGGCACAAAAAACAAAAAATTAAAAAAGTGAAAATAGTATGTTTCTATCTGCATTCATATAGTTATTTCTGTGGATGTGGACAGCATTTTCCATCATGGGTCCTTTGGAATTGTCTTCAATCATTGCATTGCTAAGAAGACAAAGTCTATTATAGTTGATCACTGAATGATGTTGGTTACTGTGTATAATGTTCTCCTGGTTATGCTTTCTTCAGTCAACATCAGTTCATATAAGTCCTTCGAGTTTTTCTGAAATCGACCTGCCAATCATTTCTTATAGCACAATAGTATTCCATTACATTCATATACCACAACTTGTTCCCCAATTGATGGGCATCCCTCTCAGTTTCAAATTCTTTGCCACAACAAAAAGAGCTGCTATAAATATTTTTGTATATGTAGGTCCTTTCTCCTTTTTTAATGATCTCTTTGTGATACAGACCTAGAAGTCGTATTGCTGGATCAAAGGGTATGAGTTTGATTGCCCTTTGGGCATAGTTCAAAATTGCTCTCCAGAATGGTTGGATCAGTTCACAATTCCACCAACAATGCATTGGTTCATACCTTGTCTGAAGAATTATATCCTTATCTCTGTCTCTGATAAATAGGCAACATTCTCTTCATGAAGGACAATACCTCTACATGTACCTCTGGTCCCATCCCCTTTTGTTTCCACCAGCAGATTGTTCTCCCCAATTATCATTTCTATACCTCTACTCTTTTTTTTTTTGCTTTTTGGAGGGCAATTGGGGTTAAGTGACTTGCCCAAGGTCACACGGCTAGTTTTTTTTGGTGTTAAGTGTTTGAGGCTGGATTTGAATTCAGTTCCTCCTGACTCCAGAGCCAGTGCTCTATTTACTGCGCCACCTAGCTGCCCCATTCCTCTACTCTTTAATCTCTTTTTCTACTGGATCCATGCCTACTAACTTGCCCAAAGATCCCACATCTTTTTGAAAATCCTCAATAGAATCTAGTTTCTCCTCAAGATATCATACTACATCTGTCTTCCTTTTCTCAGCCAAATATTTAGAAAAATATTGTCTATGCTTCTTGCCTCCAGTTCTTTTTTTTTTAACCTATCCCTTTGTTCTTTGCAATCTGACTTCCAACCTAACCCCTTAACTGAAAATGCTCCCGCCAAAATAGAAAATAATTTCTTGTTTGACAAATCTAATGACCTCTTCTCAATCCTTATACATATTGACCTCTTCTTTGTATTTGACACTTTTGGATGGACTCTCCTTCTGAATATTGTAATTTCTGTGTGTGTGTGTGTATGTGTGTTTGAGATTGGATATCCTTATTTTTCCTTGCCTATAAATGCAGTTTGCATACCATCTCCTAATACTCATTAGCACTGAAGCTTTAGCCTATTCCATGTTTTCTGAACTGGGCTGGTTCAGCTCTCCACAGGCAGCCTGGTGACTTTCTATTCCTGGAGGCTCATCATATTAATGCCAGTCTATATGCAGACTTCAATTGACTTTATTGCTGCTCAGAAACCCCTAACTCAAGTGACCCACCAGCCTTAGCCTTCTCCAGGAGCAGGGGTTACCAGTATGTGATGGTACACCTGGTTTCTGTCCGCTTTTTTTTTTAATGACACCATGCTGTTCTCTAACTGTCCCTTCTCTATCTCCTTTGCTCTATTATCATCCATATCATGCCTCCTAATTGTGTGAGTACTTATTGGTTCTGTACCCTTTCCTCTCTCAATACTCTCTCTTTTGGTGACTTCATCAGCTTACATTGGATTTAATTAACACCTTTAAGCTGATTAATAATAATTATAACAAATAGCTTGGAGCTAGGTAACATAGTGGATGAAGCACCAGGCTTGGAGTGAGGAAGATTTGAATTCAAATCTGGCCTCAGACACTTATTGGCTGTATGACTCTGATTATGTCACTTTACCCTGTTTGCCTCACTTTCCTCATTTGTAAAATGAGCCAGAGAACGAAATGGTAAACCACTCTAATATCTTTGCTAAGAAAATCACAACAGGGTCAAAAAGAGTCAGACATGACTGATACTTCTGAATAACAACAACAAAAAAGCATTTATATAGCACCTTAAGGTTTGCAAAATGCTTTATATAGCTTATGTGATCCTCACAACCCTATGGAGTAGGTGATATTATCCTTAGTTTACAGATGAGGTGACTAAGGGTAAATAAGGTTAGGGGACTTGCTGAGGGTCACACAACCAAGTGAATGTCTTGGGTAGGATCTGAACACAGGTTTTCCTCATTCGAAGTTGAGCACTCTAGCCACTGTCACTTAGTCTGATGAATGCAATATCATGTTTCTGTGTACCAGTTCCATGTCACCTTATACTTAGACTGTCCACAACAAAACTCACTATTCCCAATGTCTTTGTCCCTACCCTAAACAATCTTTTTCTCAATTTGACTATTCCTGGTAAGGGAACTAGTTACCTAGTTTCTTGGCCTCAGTGTTATCTTCAACTCCTAATTCTTCCTTATTCCTACATCTAATCAATTATAATTTTAAAAAATCAACTCTATTTCTGCAAAAGCTCTCTCATTCACACTCTCCTCTCTGCTCACACAACAACTAGCATTGTTTGCTTCATAAACTTCTGTGGCTCCCTGTTACTTCAAGGATCAAATATAAACTTCTCTACATGTGGAAAAAATGGAACACTAATTCATTATTGGTGGAGTTGTGAACAAATTCAACCATTATGGAGAGCAATTTGGCACTATGACCAAAGGGCTATACAAATATGCATACCCTTTGACCCAGCAATACCACTTCTAGGTCTGTATCCCAAAGAGATCATAAAAATGGGAAAAGGACCCATATGTACAAAAATATTTATAGCAGTTCTTTTTGTAGAAAGAACTTGAAATTGAGGGGATGCCCATCAAATGGGCAATGGCTGAACAAATTGTGGTATATTTGGAATACTACTGTGCTATAAGAAATTATTAGCAGGTGGACTTCAGAAAAACTCGGAAAGACTTACATGAACTGATGCTGAATGAAGTGAGCAGAACCATGAGAACATTGTATACAGTAACAGTCACATTGCACAATGACTGAATTAGATAGACTTAACTCTTTTCAGCAATGCAAGGATATAAAATAACTCCAAAAGATTCATGATGGACAATGCCATCCACATCCAAAGAAAGAAATATAAAGTCTGAATGCTGGTTGAAGCATACTATTTGGTATCTCTTTTTTTGTTCTGTTTTTTTTCTCTCATGGTTCTTCCCATTTGTTCTAATTCTTCTATACAACATGACTAACCTGAAAATATGCTTAATAATAATGTATATGTAGAGCCTATATTGGCTTGCATGCCATTTTAGGAAGGGGGGAGGATAGGGAGTTGGAGAAAATTTAAAACTTATGAAACTGAATGTTGAAAACTAAAAATAAATAAATTGACTTATAAAAAAACAAACTTCTCTACTAGGTATTTAAAACCTTCAAAACCTAGCTCCAGGCTACTTTCCCAGTCATATCACACATTTATTACCTGTATGTTTACTACACTCTAGCTAGTCTGGTATTCTTACTAGAGTTCATACATGATATCCCAATGTCCTCTTTTACTGCCTTTGCATTATGTTTCCTTATGACTGGAATGCACTTCCTCTCATCTCTGCCTCTTAGAATTCCTAGTTTCCTTCAAGGATAAACCCAAACAGGACAGCTTTGTGGTACAATGGATAGAGCACTGGGTTTGGAGTCAGGTAGACTCATCTTCATGAGTTCAAATCCAACCTCAGATATTTACTATCTCTGTGAGCCTGGGGCAAGTCACTTAAGCTCTGTTTGTCTCAGTTTCTTCATCTGGAAAATGAACTGGAGAAGGAAAAGGCTAAACCATTCCTGTATCTTTGCCAAGAAAACCCCAAATGGGCATGAAGAGTTGGACACAACTGAAATTACTGAACACACATGTATGCACACACACACACACACACATATATATATATATATATATAATACAAATACACACTGATTAACAAAAAAAACCCAAACAATTTTCTATGTGAAGCATTTCCAGATTTCTCTAGCTGAAAAAGTCTTCCTTCCCAAATTACCTGGTATCTATTTTTAAATAAACACATACATACCTATGTACATACATGTATACACATATGTACACACATATATGTATATACACACAGACACACACATATATCCATGTTGTCTGTCCTCAGATTGTAAAGTCCTTAGTGCAGGGGCTACATGTCTTTTTATCACTAGTCACTAGCACAGTATCTGGAACATAGTAGGCACTTAAGAAATGTTTATTGATTGATTATCTGTGTTGGTCTAGAAGGCCACTTTCTCTTTAGTCCATCAAAAATAAGCAGAATATATCTTCACTTCAAAACGATCATAGACCTATCATAGACCCATAAGTATTTTTCTTGTTTTGACAGTCCACTTAAAAGTGTCTAAGTATTTCTTTAGTCTCAGAGCTTTCCTTTGCCCTGACTTCCCTTCTTCTCTTTGCAATTTATTTGTAGATTACAGCAGTGTGACTCTAGGGCTTCATTTTTGCTTACTGAGCAAAGAACCAGAAGGCAATGCTATTATTTCTTTATTTGGCTATGAATGGAAGGTTAATTCTGCTCCCCTTGTTGCTTTGTCCTTGGTGAGGAAGGCAGGTCTCAGACATGTTACCTCATGAGATGAAACAGTATGGTTAGGAAGGGCTTAGGAAAATGTAAGTGGCCTCACAGGGTAAAAAATTTCACGTGTAACTATTTGTAATGTGGTTTAGCAAAAAGAACACTTGACTTAAGAGTCAGGAGAAATGTGTCCCAATCCTAGCTTTGCTTTTGTCTATTTATGTGACATTGGGCAAGTAATTTAATCTCTTCTACCCTGTTTCCTCAGTTCTGTAATGGAGAAAATAGTTTTTATTTCAATATACTTTGGAGGGGTATTAGGGACAAAATAATGCTATGTAAATTGCAAGATACTATTATAAATGGAAATTCTAATTTACTTATTATCATTTTCTTCCTTAATTATTTGTTAATTAGCATTAATGATTACAAATAGAATATATAATTATTTAACCAAATTATAAATAATGAATAGTAATATCAAATAATTGATTATCATATCAGAAGATAAAATTTTCATGGGATGAACCAGTAGTACTAGCAAGCATTTTGAAATGTATAGGACCCTAAAGCACTTTAGATTATTATTGGATAATCTTTGACTTGACTTCATTTCATCTCACTCATAGGAAAAATACAAGAAGTTATATCCTGATTTATGCCTCAAAGTTAGAAAAAAATGTTACATTTCTTATTAGCAAAACACTTTCTGGTTTCACTGAAGAGGGGATGTCTATGGGTTGGCATGGGGGATTAGAAGAGAAAGAATGATAAGACCTCCCAGCACAGAAATTTAGAAGCGCTATGGAGGAACTCTTGTGAAAGTCAAGAGAAAGTCAAGTGAAAGAGGTGTTGGCTGGAGAAAAATCACAGAAGAACTTAGGAAAGAGAGGCAAGTAAGGGAGAAATAGAGTGAAGCCTATTTTGACTTGGAGCTAGCAGACAGCCAATGCCAATGCCATCTGTAATGGCATCTGATTTGGAGGGGGCCAGTCTTGCTGGTAGAAGCATAGCCAGGAATGATTTCCTCACTGAGCCCTGACATGAAGGAACAAGGCTCTTTGAAATGCTAGAGTTCACGTGCTGAGGCATAGTGCCTTCTGGGCTACATTGCCCATCGGTTGGTCAAGTCATTACAGTTTACTTATTCCCTATGTTTCTGAACTGTGCCAAAAAAGGAACATAAAGAAACCCAAGTGAACTCATATCCAGCCTTGACCAAAGGGGTAGAAGATGTGGTCTTGGGCAGTGGGTAGTAAAAGTGCTTATTGTTTATGGAATATCTTGCTATTTACTTTGCATTCTGTTTTAAATTGATTTTGACTCTTGAGAAAAGACAAGTATTTAACCATGTATTTAATGCTGGTGAAGTTGAAGAGGTCCAGTGGGGAATGGGAATTTGAGATAAGAAGGTTTTGTATAGGTAAAGACCCAAATATATCCCAGGAACCTAAATGTGCTTGACATGGTTTTATATATATATATATATATATATATGAATTCTCCCTTTACTAACACCTCACTACATTTTCTCCTACGTAATATTTGTCCATTATTATCACCTTGCTGCTAGGCTCTTCCTTTTCCAATAAATCTGCCAGACAGCTGCCTAAATAATCTTTCTAGGGCCCAGGCCTCACTGTGTCATTCTTTTGGTCAAAAGCTTTAAATTGGCTGGCAGAGCCAAGATGGCAGAATCAAAAGAATTTGTCTGAGCTCCTGGCCCAACCACCTCCAATACCTGTAAAATATGACTCTAAACAAATTTTAGAGCTACAGAACCCACGAAGTGACAGAGAGAAACAAATCTCCCATGGAAGGCAGCCTGGCAGGCTGACAGGAAGGGTCTATCACACTGAACTGGGAGCTGAGCACAGTCCCAAGCCCGGGGCGGCCCTGACCAGTGGCACAGACCAGCTGGAGCTGACTTCAGAAGAGTGAATAAACAGCAGCTGTGGTAGTTTCCAGAGTTCTCAAACCATAAACACCAAAGAGAAAGTAAAAGGTCAGTGGGGAACTCTGTTGGAACTGGGTGACGGAAGAGCATGGTCTGGCCCCTGCTCCCAGGGTGAGAGGTGGCAGACGAGGCATGGTTGCTGCAGCTGTTGCTCCTTGGCTACCTCCAGAGCTCCTGGCTTGCAGATGGTAGGGGGACCAAGGAACCATTCAGAGGATAATCTCTCTTGCTTTGACTTGCTTGGATCTAGATTGCAGTCTTAGGTGGTGGTCCTGGGGTATGTGGCCAGTGTGCCAGAGTCTGGAGTGTCTGTAGGGGGGAGTGCCCTCCTCAAAGCTCTGACAACATTTGCAAAAACCCCAGTGGTTTGAGACACAGCACTCATTACTCTGGGAGCAGAGTTCTTCCATGGCAGAAAGCTTAAAAGTCAAGTAATTGGCTGGCAAGATGAGCAAGCAGAGGAAGTTCAATCAGACCACAGAATCCTTTTTGGGGACAAAAAGGACAAAAACATGGACCCAGAAGAAGACAATGAAGTCAAAACTCCTGTATCAAAAGCTTCCAAAGAAAACATGAATTGGTTACAGGCCATGGAGGAGCTCAAGAAGGATTTTGAAAATGAAGTAAGAGAAGTGGAGGAAAAATTGGGAAGAGAAATGAGAATGATGCAAGAAAATTATGAAAAGAGAGTCAACAACCTGACTGAAGAAAATAACACCTTAAAAACAGACGAATTCAAATGGCAAAAGAGGCCCAAAAATCCAATGAGGAGAATGCCTTAAAAAGCAGCATTGGCTAGATGGAAAAGGAATTTCAAAAACTCACTGAAGAGAATGATTCCTTCAAAATTAGATTGGAACAATTGGAAGCTTTATGAGAAATCAATATACTATTAAACAGATCCAAAGAAGTGAAAAAATAGAAGGCACTGTGAAATATTTCATTGGAAAAACCATTGACCTAGAAAATAGATCCAGGAGATATAATTTAAAAAATATTGGACTACTTGAAAGCCATGATAGAAAAAGAGCCTATAAGTAATCCTTCAAGAAATTCTCATGGAGAAGATGGCGGAACAGAAGCAGGACCTCCCCGTGTCTCCAGCTTCCACCTTCCCCAATCCATGTAAAAATGGTACTCTAAACAAACTTTGGAGCTGCAGAACCCACAAAATGACTCAGAGAAGCTAGCCTCGTGCTGAGGACAGCCTGGCAGGCCAGCAGAAATCAGTCAGCATAGCGCTCTGGGAACTGAGCCCAGCCCCATGCTGAGGCTTTAGCCCTGGGGTGGGCTTGACCAGTCACCAGAGGGAGGGACTCCAGACCAGCAGCAGCTGTGGCCGTTTCCAGATATATCAACACACAGATGTGAAGGACAAAGTGAGAGGTCAGTGTACTCTGGACTTTGGGACCCAGTAAGTAGGAGTGCGTGGCTTTTGCCCCTGGGGCTAGGAGCCACTGAGACACCAGCACAGCCATCCAGTGCCACGTGGAAGCTTCAGCTCTTGGCCTGCAGAGTATAGGGTGACCAAGCACCAGTCTGAGGGGTAATCGCTCTTGTTTTAACCTGCTTGGATCTGGATTGCAGTCTAGGGTGGAGGACCTGGGGTGTGTGTCCACTTTGCCAGAGTGTGTGGAGACCTCAGAGAGGATACCTCTAATACCTCCAGCAGCTGAGAAAACCCCAGCATTTGGGGTGAAAGCTCCCCTGTCTGGTGGCAGAGTACTACTGTGGCAAAAAACCAAGGCGTCAAGTGACTGAGCGGTGACATGACCAGGCAAAGGAAACAAAGCAGACAGAAGATTCCAACATTAGACTTATTTTGTGGACAAAAAGGAGCAAAGCATGGAAAAGGAGGAAGACAGTAAAGTCAGAACTCCTGCAACAAAAGCTTTAAAGGAAAATATGAGCTGGTTACAGGCCATAGAGGACCTTAAGAAGCAGATAAGAGAAGTGGAGGAAAAACTGGGAAGAGAAATGAGAACAATGTAAGAAAATTATGAAATGAGAGTCAACAGCCTGACTGAGGAAAATAGCACCTTAAAAAATAGACTAACTCAAGAGGCAAAAGAGGCTCAAATCCACCGATCACCTCCTGAAAAAGATCCCAAAAAGAAAACTCCTAGGAATATTATAGCCAGGTTCTGGAATTCCCAGATTAAGGAGAGAATATTACAAGCAGCCAGGAAGAAACAATTTGAATATTGTGGAAACACAATCAGGATAACCCAGGATCTGGCAGCTTCTACACTGAGGGATTGAAGGGCTTGGAATATGATATTCCGGAGGGCAAAGGAGATGGGATTAAAACCAAGAGTCACCTGCCCAGCAAAATTGAGTATCATGTTTCAGGGGAAAATATGGTCATTTAGTGGAATAGAGGACTTTCAAGCATTTTTCTTGAAAAAAAAAACAGAGTTGAATAGAAAATTTAACATTCAGATACAAGAAGCAAGAGAAGCATGAGAGGGTAAACAAGGAAAAGGAATCACAAGGAACTTATCAAAGTTGAACTATTTACATTCCTACATGGAAAAACAATAATTGTAACTTATGAAATCTTTCTCAGTAGTTGAAGGGAATATATATATATATATATATATATACATATATATGTCTATATATGAGGGTATATGGGCATATGAATACATATGTGAATGTGTGTATATATGTTTACAGGTATACATAGATAGAGGGCACAGGACCAATTTAACAGGAAGGGATGATACTTAAAAGGTGAAATTAAGAGGTGAGAGAGGAATATAATGAGAGGAGATGGGGAGAGACAGAATGGGGTAAACTATCTCATATAGAAGAGGCAAGGGAAAAGGGTTACAATGGAGGGGAAAAATAGGAAAGCAAAAGGGAATGGGTCAACCTTATTCCCATTGAATTTGGCTTAAGGAGGGAATGAAATACACACTAAATAGGGTATCTCACCCTCCAGGAGAGTAGGGGGAGAAGCGGATGAGAGGGGGGATGATGGAAGGGAGGGCAGGCTGGAGGGGAGGGAAGTTGGAAGCACACACTTTTGAAAAGGGACAGGATCAAAGTAGAGAATAGAACAAGTGGGAGGTGGGATAGGAGGGAGGGAAATATAGTCAGTCTTTTACAATATATCTACTATATTATTGTTTTGCATTAGCCACACATGTACAACCTATACTGAACTGCTTGTTTTCCCAGTAAGGGTGGGTGACAAGGGAGGAAGGGAATGAATCTGGAATTGAAAGTTTTAAAATCAAATATTCAAATAGCAGTTCCACCGGATATCCCCTCCTCCAGTCTGCTCTCTCCCACATTTTCCCCCATCCCCCTTTCCACTTTTCAAGTGGATCTCTATGCCTCAGTGCCTGCACATCCCATTTCCCAATTACATGTAAGATTGTATTAATAATAGTATATATATATATATATACACACACACACATGTATACATATATATATATATACATATTTGAATATTTGATTTCAAAACTTTCAATTCCAGATTCATTCCCCTCCTTCCCCGTCACCCACCCCTACTAGGAAGATATGCAGTTCAGTATAGGTTGCACATGTGTGGCTAATGCAAAACAACAACACAGTAGATACATTGTAAAAGACTGACTACACTTCCCTCCCTCCCATCCCACCTCCTACCCTCTCTACTCTCCTCTTTGGTCCCGTCTATTTTCAAAAGTGAGTGCTTCCAACCTCCCTCCCCCCAAGCCTACCCTCCCTTCTATCATGCCCTCTCTCATCCCCTTCCCCCCCTATTCTCCTGGAGGGTGAGGTACCTTATTTAGTGTGTATTTCACTCCCTCCTCAAGCCAAATTCAATGGGAATAAGGTTGACCCATTCCCTTTTGCCTTCCTATTCTTCCCCCCCATTGGAACCATTTTCCCTTGCCTCCTCTGTATGAGATAGTTTACCCCAATCTGTCTCTCCCTATCTCCTCTCATTATATTCCTCTCACCTCTTAATTTCACCTTTTAAGTATCATTCCTTCCTGTTAAATTGGTTCTGTGCCCTCTATCTATGTATACCTGTAAACATATATACACACATTCACATATGTATTCATATGCCCATATACCCTCACATATAGACAAATATATATTTCTAATCCCTTCAACTACTGAGAAAAGTTTCATAAATTACAATTATTGTTTTTCCATGTAGGATTGTTAGTAGTTCAACTTTGATAAGTTCCTTATGATTCCTTTTCCCTGTTTACCTTTTCATGCCTCTCTTGCTTCTTGTATCTGAATGTCAAATTTTCTATTCAACTCTGGTTTTTTTCAGCAAGAATGCTTGAAAGTCCTCCATTCCACTGAATGACCATATTTTTCCCTGAAACATAATACTCAGTTTTGCTGGGTTGGTGACTCTTGGTTTTAATCCCAGCTCCTTTGCCCTCTGGAATATCATATTCTAAGCCCTTCGATCCCTCAGTGTAGAAGCTGCCAGATCCTGGGTTATCCTGATAGTGTTTCCACAATATTCAAATTGTTTCTTCCTGGCTGCTTGTAATATTCTCTCCTAAATCTGGGAATTCTGGAACCTGGCTATAATATTCCAAGGAGTTTTCTTTTTGGGATCTTTTTCAGGAGGTGATCGGTGGATTCTTTCAACCTCTATTTTGCCCTCTGGTACTAAAACATCAGGGCAATTTTCTTTGAGAATTTACTGGAGGATGCTTTCCAGGCTCTTACTTTGGTCATGACTCTCGGGCAGTCCAATAATTTTTAAATTATCTCTCCTGGATCTATTTTCCAGGTCAGTGGTTTTTCCCATGAGATATTTCACATTGCCTTCTATTCTTTCATTTGTTTGGATCTGTTTAACAGCATCTTGATTTCTCATAAAGTCATTAGCTTCCATTTGCTCCAATCTAATTCTGAAGCAATGATTCTCCTCATTGAGTTTTTGAGATTCTGTTTCCATCAGGCAAATTCAGCTTTTTAAGGCATTCTTCTCCTCATTGCCTTTTTGAGCCTCCTTTGCCATTTAAGTCAGTCTGTTTTTTAAGGTATTATTGTCCTTAGTCAGGCTGTTGACTCTCATTTCATAATTTTCTTACATTGTTCTCATTTCTCTTCCCAGTTTTTCCTCCACTTCTTTTATTTGGTTTTCAAAATCTTTCTTAAGGTCCTCTATGGCCTGTAACCAGCTTGTATTTTCCTTTGAAGCTTTTGGTGCAGGAGTTGTGACTTCACTGCTTTCCTCCTGTTCCATGCTTTGCTCCTTTTTGTCCCCAAAATAGGAGTGTTTTGTTGGAATCTTCTATCTGTTTTGTTTCCTTTGCCTGCTCATTTTGCCACTCAATTACTTGACTTATGGGCTTTTTGCAACAGTAGTACTCTGCCACCAGACAGGGGAGCTTTCGTCCCAAACGCTGGGATTTTCTCAGCTGCTGGAGGTATTAGATGGGTGAACTCTCTGTGGTCTCCACACGCTCTGGCAAGCTGGACACATGCCCCAGGACCTCCACCCTAGACTGCAATCCAGATCCAAGCAGGTTAAAGCAAGAGCGATTACCCCTCAGACTGGTGCTTGGTCACCCTACACTCTGCAGGCCAAGAGCTGAAGCTTCCATGTAGTGCTGGCTGGCTGTGCCAGTGTCTCAGCAGCTTTTTGCCCTGGGGGTAAAAGCCACACACTCCCACTTACTGGTCCCAAAGTCCAGATTGTACTGACCTCTCACTTTGTCCTTTGTGTCTACGTGTTGATAAATCTGGAAACGGCCACAGCTGCTGCTGATCTGGAGTCCCTCTGGCCAATGGCTGGTCAGGCCCGCCCTGGGGCTAAAGCCTCAGAGTGGGGCTGGGCTCGGCTCCCAGCTTGCTGTGCTGGATTCCTGACGGCCTGCCAGGCTGTCCTCAGCGGGAGGTTAGCTTCTCTGTGTCATTTTGTGGGTTCTGCAGCTCCAAAGTTTGTTTAGAGTCCCCTTTTTACATCGATTGGGGAGGGTGGAAGCTGGAGCTGCGGAAAGGTCATGCTTCTACTCTGCCATCTTGGCTCCGCCCCCCCAGTTATTGCCTGTTTTTGAAAACTATTAGATTCTGTGTCTGCTATTGCTTTCCATGTGCTAAATGTCCATGAAGCTAGGTCATTCTATGGCACTCTCACTATTCTATGGTGCTCTCACCTACATGGCATTCTATGGCACTCTCCGCCCCTGAATTATTCTTGATGGGGCAGGTAGGTGATACAGTGGATAGAGCCCTGAGCTTGGATTCAGGAAGATTTGAGCTCAGATACTCACATGAGCTCACATACTAGCTGTGTGAGCCTGGGCCCACACTTAAATATCCATCTGCCTCAATTTCCTCATACGTAAAATGGGGATAGTGCCTATTACATAAGATTATTGTGAGGATCAAATACAAATGCAAGCTATTGGTATATTATTAAGAAACCATAGTATATTATAGTGATTATCATTTCCCTTTTTAAGTGTTCAAATATTTCTGTCACTGGAGGGAATAAAGGAGAAATTAAAATCTGAAGATCAAATCTCAATCATGTTTCTAGTTCCTAATATGAAGAGCACTATATATTCCCCAATGTTCTCCAATATCTGAGAAACTTAATATATAAGGACATGACAATGTTTTATTTAATCCAGAACAAAGAAACTCAGACAAATGAAAGCAACAGAAATAGATTTTAATAGTCATTTCTGCTAAAGTTCCATCTATATCTCTGATGATTAATTACATTTGTAGTAATTATTAAAATATAATGACTATGCTGCTTATGAATAATCAAATTATTAATGTCCTATATACATAAATAATAGGCAGTTAGGGAAATGAACTGCTTTATGGCCCCTCAGAATCCACACATAAATTATTCACTAATGTATCTCCTTGGGTGCCTATCCACAATTTTCTAAGTACCAGAAGACTCACTTCCTTCAGTCTTTTAAGATTCTAAGTGGGTACACTTTTTAGGTGGTGTTTGTAGATAGGGAATGGGGAGTAAAACCTAACTGTCACTTTTTCCACATATACATCTTTGCTCTTGTCTGGGTTTCTTTAGCACTGAATTTATGACCACCATATATCAGCTCTCAACCTAAGACCAGCTTTCCTCCTTGTCATGAGCTAGGGATAGTTTTTTCCTAACAATAGTATTATAAATGGTGGTTAACTTTGTGGTTCAGAGGACAACAGGTATTTATCTCAAAGAGGGAGCTGTACATTTATAACACTATCATTTTCTACAATTTTTTTTTTGCAATAGCATTTTAACCTGGGAATCTAACCATCATTTATAATATTGTTTCTTTGGGAAAATGTGTTTCAG
Organism: Petaurus breviceps papuanus; assembly: GCF_028583685.1. Classification (NCBI taxonomy): domain Eukaryota; kingdom Metazoa; phylum Chordata; class Mammalia; order Diprotodontia; family Petauridae; genus Petaurus; species Petaurus breviceps. Next base: position 2,530,103 of record NW_027187269.1, read on the forward strand.
TTTCAAACAATCAACTTTTAAAATTCACCCTATAAATATAACAATTATTATCAATGAACATTTATTAAGCACTTATGCTGTGTCAGACACTGTGCTAGACTTCAGGAATACAAAGATAAGAATGAAAGAGTTGCTGCTCTCAAAGAGCTTACATCCTATCATAAATAGAGGATGACCTGCATTTAATTTTATAGATTCTAAATGTCTAGGAAAAAGATTCTTAGAATATTTGTGAAGAAGAGAATGGTCATTTTCAAATGCCTGGATTCCTTAGAGGTTTTTAAAAAAATATTTGATTAAAACAACAACAACAACAACACTGGGGCAGGTAGGTGGTATAACGAATGGGGCACCAGCCCTGGAGTCAAGGAGGACCTCAGTTCAAATCAAGCCTCAGACATTTGACATTTAACTACCTGTGTGACCTTGGGTAAGTCCCTTAACCCCAACTGCCTTGCCTTCCCCACTCCAAAAAAAAAATCAACACTGCAAAGAGTGAGATAGAGTTGCCAACACAGAATGCCATGGAATGAACAGAACTAGTATAATTTCTCTACTGCATTTAAGTCCTTTTAGAGAGACATGAAAAACTGAAATGATGTTATTATAGCAGTAAATTGGTCTCAGAGAGACCCTTTTATTTTTCTTAAGAAAAACTAAATTCCTGTAATAAAACAACCAAAAGGTAAGAAAAATAATCCACCCAAACCCACAAATGCTTCTGGAAGCAAAAATATAATTTATGGATAAATGGTGAAAAGGGAATTTTTTTCAATGCCCATAACATTTAAGGAAAAGAAAAGGATGCCAATTTTTAGAGAGAATTTTACAGTGTTATTAAAATGATGAGTGGTTTTTTTTCCAGTTCTCTCACAGCATAAGAAAATTGGATATTTTATTAAAGAGAAAGATAATTTATCTTCTATAAGATATAGACATTAAGATACTTTTTGGCTGAAGAGCTAAATAAAAAATCCGTTATTTTGCAAGACCTAAATTTTTAGCTTAGCACATATTGCAGACAGATGACTAAACTGATAAAAAGGCAAAGAAGCAATTTCCCCCAATGGTGATGAAACTTAATGGGCTATTTTAGCATCATCTAGGCATTCTGATACTATTTCACTAGAAAAATATACAGTGCTTCGAAATACTTTGATGGAACAGAACTAACCATATTCAACTCTTTTGTGAGCATTGCCACCTTGTTCCCATGGATGCAAGGTGATATCAGGCTGGTAAAAGGGAGTGGCAATTTTAGATTGATAAGTCTTTTGGTCAAAATATAGTGAGTTCTGGGAAGTACTAGACCCAGATGTCCTAGGGTTAAAGGGTTCTATGCAGCAGGAAGTCTAGGACAACTGGCTGTGGTTCAAGGAATGACCACATATTCAATATTCTGAATATGCAGGATTAAATTAATTGATGGTTCTTAAATTGTTTAATTAATTAATCAAACTGATTTATGGTTAGTTTTCTAGGTTAAAATGCTATTGCAAAAAATAGTAGAATTAAAGCCACAACTGAAATCACTGGGAACCAGAGGGCGTGGTATATTCCCAGTATCTTAGAATATTGGGAGGAAGGGATCTTGGCTCTAATAAGGATGGATGCAGGTTTTCAGGTTGTGGCTCATGAAATCTGGTTCAACTTCTAGAAAATCTTTACACATGGTTGTCACACCTCTTGTGAAAATATCTCTGAGAGACCCAGATAGATCATCTCTGGCTTTGAAACACATCCATCTATACAAAAGTATAAATGCTTTTCAATGGCTCATTGCTGGTTGAGTTTTCCAACACTTACCTTCTACTTTTACCTATATAGCACTAGTCAAAACCCGACTCTATTAAATTAGGGGTAAGATATAAAAAGTAAGATGACTTCTGAAATCTCTTTTAGCTCTGACATTTTAGGATGCTATGAATTGGTTATGAAGAATAACTAGGGATTCATCATAGATAGTGAAATACCCTAGATGTTCTTGTTTAGAGAGACTGTTGGTGTCATATCCTGGAACATGGCAGGACCTTTGAAATGACATCCAAAATCACTAATAGAAGGTCAGCCTAACTACCCACATGGGAAAAACCCAAGTGAATTAAAATGTCTATTTTCCTGACTTGGAAAAGTAATTGGATAGATGGAAATACACTGGTATATATATTGTACCTTGGATGGATACAGTTATAATGCCAATGTGATACCCATAGCAGCTGCTATGAATATGCATGCATATTTCCAGGGTAGATTTGCAAAATATAATAAACTCACTTCCTCAAAGGCAAAACCAAAATATTTATTTGGAACAACATTAGGGTACTGGGAAGTAAGATTTAACAGGGTACTAATCACTAATCCAGAGAGTGTTGACATCTTAAATCTTCTTTCTGTTCGGCCTCCCCACAAAAAAGTTCCCCTAGGCAAGTTCCTCCCTTTACCTACTGCCTCGCTCTTTGCTCTCTACTGTATTGGGCAGAGTTCTCCTACATTGGGCTCCATGTGACTCAGGCTGTGAGCTGGGCCAGAGCTCAAAGCAGGTCACACAGGCCTATTAATTGGCAGGGAAGATCTTCCTATTCCATTAACATTACATTCGAACCCAAGATCTATCATGTACATTACATAGGCCAATGGGACTTTAGAGGTAACTTGTATCAACATAACTTCTATAACAATATAAAAGGGATAACACAAAATAAACACATAAAACAATATCTTAGGGTGGGGGCAGCTTTCCACAGAATTGGACATGCAAAAGAGACTAGCATAATTAAATGTAAATGGTACATTCAAAACAGATCTAAAACAGGTAAAAGTGGAGTTTCTGCTTTACATGAATCTATAGCACACATAACTACTGAGGGAAATGATACATCCCTTGAGTCGAAGGAACAGTTGGTACAGTCCTTGGTAAAATGAAATGAGGGATAACTGAAGAACAAAAGAAACATGCGTCGTTTACTGATGGGACAGTGAAATATTGGGGCCATAAAAGGCATTAGAAAATGGTAGCCTATAACCCATGTACTAGGTGAACTTTAGAAAGTACCGGGACAAGTGGAAGTAGTTGATATACTGAACTTATGGTAGTACACCAAGCTATTAAAATAGAACGGGGCGACAGTGTCATATATTCACTGATTCATGGATGGTAGCTAATGGGTTATCTACATGGATTGTTCATGTGGAAAAATAAAAATTGGGAAATTCATGGTAAGCAATTCTAGAGCAAAGAATTATGGGGAGATATATAGGACATATCTCTGGTAATTAATTTGTCAGTTTTTTCATATAGGTGCTTATGTGGGCCTTTCCATTCCAGAACATGAGTACAATGCACATGCTGATTGACTAGCAAAGATTGTTACTCAACATATTGTCCCTACTCTGAAATCAACTAATCATCTAATACTAGCAAAATGGGTTCATCAAATGGCTGGCCATTTATGGGGTCCAGGCCACATACTGGTGGGAACAAGATCAAGGTATTAGTATCTCCCATTCATTATTAAAACAGGTAGCAGAGGAATGTCATACATGTCAACTAGAAAAGGAATGAACTGTTCCTCAGGTAGTAACCAGAGAGATAGAAAGGGGAAAAAACCCAATCCAAATCTGGAAAATAGATTATACTGGTCCCCTACCACAAGACAGAGGATGCAATTTTATATGTACTTGTGTTGACAGGTGTACTAGTGACTTGTCCCTATAAGAATGTGACTCAGAAAAACTCTAGTGAACTCTAGATCTCATAAGTCTATATTATGGAACCCCAGTGCAGATTCAAAGTGACAACGGATGCATCTAAAAGGTAATGAAATTAAGAGATATTGTATATTAAGCAATATAGAATGAAGATATCCTATTCCATATTATCCATAAGCATCTGGGTTAATTGAAAGAATGAATGGATTATTGAAAGAACAGTTAAGGAAACTAAGTTCAAATAATTTGTATCAATATTGGGAAGATAATTTGTTCACTGCTGATAATTTGAATAATATCCCATTGGGAGGAAGTACACCTCTAGCCAGAATGATGACCCCAAGTCTGCATATTAGAAAACAGCAAACACATAAGATCCCAAATATTGAGAATTGGACTGTAAGGCAAGATGTCCCAGACCTGTATCCAGGAAAACCTAGTTCAGCAGAATATGATTTAGATGTGTTAGATTCTAATTATCAAGGAGAAATTACTGTGGTATTCCAAAATTACAGTGAAGAAACTATATAATTTTGTAAAATGATAGAATAGTTTAAGTGATCATTATTCCTTGTGAAATAATACCCCTTGTGAAAATTGACCTTCCTTCTATCCAGAGGAACTGAAGGATTTGGTTGTACTGATAGAATAACATTGGGAACTAAAATATGGGTAAAATGGAAGCCAGATGATGCTTCAAAAGACTGCGGAGACAATAGCACATGGAAAAAATAATACCGTAATTGTTGTTTATTCAGGAGAAGATGATTACCAAATTGTGCTCTTAACTCATATATTTTACCTTGAATAAATCTATGATAATGGGTTCATGGACTCCAGAAGCATGACTGATGCTGTATTTACCCTGCTTTTGGTTATTGTAGCTTTATTTTATTTTTGGCCTTTGTTTAACCTATTTGCTAGATTTATCTCCTACAGGCTTAGTGCCCTCTACTTGTAGATGACTGACTGCTTAAGCTAGATGTCACCCTCTGTCCAAGACTGTGATACGTCACCCCTGAACCTAGCAGTGACCAAGCTCTGGAGACTGCCTAAGGAAGTGACCCCCTGAATGGGACCTCTCAAGGCAGGAACAGTGTCCAATATCAGCAGGAAGTAGTTTTAGAAGATGAGAACTTCTCTGCTTACACCATGGGATTTTGGATCCCATTGATTTGAGGGGGTTGATGGGGTGCTTGTGCCCAAGCCCCTACTCTAAGATATTATTTTATGTGTTTATTTTGTGTTATCCTTTTTATGTTGTTATGGAAGTTATATTGATACAAAGTTACCCCTAAAGTCCTACTGGCTTATGTAATGGACAGGAAAGATCTTGGGGCCAAATGCAATGTTAATGGAATAGGAAGGTCTTCCCCACCCATTAAAAAGTCTATGTGATCTGCTTTGAGCTCTGGCCCAGATCACAGCCTGAGTCACATAGAGCCCAGGGTAGGAGGAATTTACCCAACAGAGGAGAGAGCAGAGAGAAGAGAGGCAGTGGGCAGAGGGAGGAATTTGCCTTGGGGAACTTGTTCGTGGGGAGGCCTAATAGAAAGAAGGTTTAAGATGTTGACAATCCCTGGATTAGTGATGAGTACTCTGTTAAATCTTACCTCCTGGTACTCTAATGATCCAAATAAATATTTTGGTTTTGCCTTTGAGGAAGAAAGTTTATTATATTTTGCAAATCCACCTTGGAACTATACATGCATATTCATAGCAGCTGCTATGGGTACTGCATTAGTTTTACACCAGTTCATGAGCCATTCTTTAACAGGAAGGAGATAATGGGCTGAATTGCCTTTGGGAAACAACATAGCAGTTTTCATAACCTAAATTTCCTACGTGAAACAAAGGCCTATTTTTTTTTAATCAAATGCTTTATTAACTTCTAGTTTACATCATTCATTTCCACAAAATTTTGAGTTACAAATTTTCTCCCCGTTTTTCCCCTACCCACCACCCCAAAATAGCAATCCCACTGGATATCCTCTCCTCCAATCTGCTCTCTCCCATATCTTCTCCCATACCCCCTCCAACTTTCCAATAGGGCATGGTGGATCTCTATGCCCAGTGCCTATATATCTTATTTCCCATTTACATGTAAAATAATATTGATAATAGTATATATATGTATACATGTTTTAAATACTTGATTTTAAAACTTTGAATTCCAGATTCATTCCCTTTCTCCCTTGTTACCCACCCTTACTGGGAAGATAAGCAATTCTTCTTATTAAATTTATTATTAAATTATTTATTTTATTTATTTTACTTATTATTATTAAAGACTGACTATATTTCCCTCCCTCCTATCCCACCTCCCACTTGTTCTATTCTCTACTTTAATCCTGTCCTTTTTCAAAAGTGGGTGCTTCCAACTTCCCTCCTCCCCCAGCCTGCCCTCCCTTCCATTATCCCCCCTCTCATTCCCTTCCCTCCTACTCTCCTGTAGGGTGAGATACGCTGTTTAGTATGTATGTAATTCCCTCCCTAAGCCAAATTCAATGAAAATAAGGTTGACCCATTCCCTTTTGACTTCCTGTTCTTCCCATCCATTGTAACCATTTTCCCTTAACTCTTCTATATGAGATAGTTTACCCCAATATGTCTCTCCCTATCTCCTCTCATTATATTCCTCTCTCACCTCTTAGTTTCACCTTTTAAGTATGATCCCTTCCCATTAAACTGAGCCTGTGCCCTCTATCTATGTATACTTGCACATATATATATATACACAAACATTCACATATGTATTCATATGCCCATATACCCTCCTAGATAGACATATATATGTATGTATGTATACATTTCTATTCCCTTCAGTTATTCTCATACTGAGAAAAGTTTCATAAGTTACAATTATCGTTTTTCCATGTAGGAATGTAAATAGTTCAACTTTGATAAGTTCTTTATGATTTCTTTTCCCTGTTTACCTTCTCATGCTTCTCTTGCTTCTTGTATCTTAATGCCAAATTTTCTATTCAACTCTAGTTTTTTCATCAAGAATGCTTGAAAGTCCTCTATTCCACTGAATGACCATATTTTCCCCTGAAACATGATACTCGGTTTTTCTGGGTAGGTGATTCTTGGTTTTAATCCCAGCTCCTTTGATCTCTAGAATATCATATTCCACACCCTTCAATCCCTCCTTGTAGAAGCTTCCATATCCTGTATTATCCTGAATGTGTTTCCACAATATTCAAATTGTTTCTTTCTGGATGCTTGTAATATTTTCTTCCTGATCTGGGAATTCCAGACCCTGGCTATAATATTCCTAGGAGTTTACTTTTTGGGATCTTTTTCAGGAGGTGATTGGTGGGTTCTTTCAATCTCTATTTTGCCCTCTGGTTCTAAAAACATCAGGGCAATTTTCCCTGATAATTTCTTGAAGGATGATTTCTAGGTTCTTTTTCTGATCATAGCTTTCAGATAGTCCAATAATTTTTAAATTATCTCTCCTGGATCTATTTTCCAAGACAGTGGTTTTCCCAATGAGATATTTCACATTGCCTTCTATTTTTTTCATTTCTTTGGATCTGTTTAATAGTATCTTGATTTCTCACAAAGTCACTAGCTTCCATTTGCTCCAATCTAATTCTGAAGGAACTATTCAGTGAGCTTTTGAGATTCTTTTTCCATCTGGCAAATTTGGCTTTTTTCTCCTCATTGCCTTTTGGAGCATCTTTTGCCATTTGAGTTAATCTGTTTTTTAAGGTGTTATTTTCTTCAATCAGGTTGTTGACTCTCATTTCATAATTTTCTTGCATTGTTCTCATTTCTCTTCCCAATTTTTCCTCCACTTCTCTTATTTGGTTTTCAAAATCCTTTTTAAGCTCCTCTATGGCCTGTAATCAGTTCATATTTTTCTTGGAAGCTTTTGGGGCAGGAGTTCTGACTCCTTTGTCTTCCTCCTGTTCCATGCTTTGATCCTTTTTGTCCCCCAAATAGGAGTCTAATGTTTGCTTTTCTTCCCTTGTTTACTCATGTTGACACTCAATTACTTGATATTTGGGCTTTTTGCCACAGTAGGACTCTGCTACCAGGCAGGGGAGCTTCATACCAACTGCTGGGGTTTTATCAGCTGCCAAAGGTATTAGTTGGGTGCCTTCTCTGAAGCCTCCACATGCTCTGGCAAGCTGGTCACACACCCCAGGACCTCCGCCCTAGACTGAAATCCAGACTCAAGCAAGTTAAAGCAGGAGTGATTACCCCTCAGACTGGTCGCTTGGTCCCCCTACAGTCTGCAGGCCAGCAGCTGACGCTGCCACCTGACTGTGGCTGCAGGGCTGCTATGCCTCAGCCGTTTCTCTCCTTTAATCTGTAAACTTAGGAACATTGACTATGATGTCCCTCCTAGCTCTAGCTTTTTAGACTCTATGAACTTGTATTATGACAAAAGATAACTCACTTCAACTCCCCAGCCCCTCGGGTCAACAAGAGTCAATGAAGAGTCAACAAGGGGCAAAAGCCAAGGCACTCCCAACTACTGAATCCCAAAGTCCACCCTTCACTGACCTCTCACTGTGTCCTTAGCACCTATGGGTTGATATTTCTGGAAACCGCCACAGCTGCTGGTGATCTGAAGTCTCTCCAGCCGGTGGCTGGTCAGGCCACCCCGGAGTTAAGACCTCAGGTTTGCTTGGGGCTGGGGTTGGCTCCCAGAGCACTGCGCTGGCCACTTGCTGCCAGCCTGCTGGGCTGTCCTCAGCGGGAGGTTAGCTTCTTTGTGTCATTTTGTGGGTTCTGTAGCTCCAAAGTTTGTTCAGAGTCACCTTTTACATGAATTGGAGGTGGTGGGAGCTGAAGCCCAATGGAAGTCCTGTTTCTACTCTGCCATCTTGACTCTGCCTACCCAAAGGCCTATTTTTTTTTTAAATCAATCGGGGTTAAGTAACTTGCTCAAGGTTACACGGCCAGTTATTTCTGAGTGTGGTGCTGAGTATCTGAGCCTAGATTTGATCCCCAGGTCATCCCTATACTGGAGCCGGTGTTTTTACTTGCTGAGCCACCTGGCCGCCCCTTCAAAGGCCTATTTTTAAAATAACAATATACTTTAATAATGAAACTACAAGAATTTGTCAGGCACCTACTATATGAGAGGAACCATACTAGGTGCTATGGATATAAATATGAAGAATGAAATGATCCCTACCCACAAGGAGCATATATTTTAATAGGGGAGACAAGTATCAATGTAAGTATACATATGTGGGTGTATATGATTTATATGGAAAGGCAAAATACAAGTAAATGCCAAATAGTTAATCTAAGGTAACTTGAGAGGAAGGGTGCTGGGGAAGATCAAGAATGACTATAGTTGGGGCAGTGAGGTGGCACAGTGAATAGAGCACCAGCCCTGGAGTCAGGAGTTCCTGAGTTGAAATGTGCCCTCAGAGACTTACGAACTGTGTGACTATGGGCTAGTCACTGAAGCTCTGTTTGCCTCAGTTTTTTCATCTGTGAAATGGTGATAACAATAGCACCTATCTTGTGGGGTTGTTATAAGGATCGAATGAGATAACATTTGTAAAATGATGCCTAGCACACAGTAGGTGCTTATTCCTTTCCCCTCCCACAAACCCCCTTTGAGAAAACAGAGGCTAGGGAGGTGAAGTGAGTTATCTTTGGTCATAATAAAAGTTCATAGAGTCTAAAAAAGCTAGAGCTAGGAGGGATTTCATAGTCAATGTTCCTCAGTTTACAGATTAAGGAAGTTGAGGCCCAGAATGGTTAAATTGACAGCCCCAATTTCACAAGGTCAGTAAATATTGGAAGTTGGACTATTAACCCCGGTCCTCTGACTTTAGAACCATTGACCCTTCCAATGTCCCCTATTGAAATAGAAGAGCCAAACTATGAACATAGGTAATATAGTTTTTAATTAGGCACAGTGGTCTTTCCATTTCAGGGAATCCTTGTAATCTGTCTTCTGGGGTCTGTCCTGTGTGTATATTGGAGATATCACCAGAGGATGAGATGCAGGTATGTCAATGTATACTATGTTGCCAACCCAACCCAATGTAATGCAATATAATGAATGACCTCACCATCGAACATTTGGTAAATGCCACATCTAAACCTATGTTGAAAAAAACAACTGTAGCTTTGGGTTTCATTCTCAAACTACCTTACCCGATGAACATATAAGTGACCCAGGCTAAACTGAACTTAAAATAATGAGCACTGACATGCTGTGTTTGTTAATGAGAAGTTTCCAATTGCCAATGGGACCATAAGCCCACAAAGTCATTTAGGAAATGTGGTCTCAAAACTAAAACGTGCATGCTTCTATTAAATGCTACCGTGAGGCCAAAAAAAGCAGGGTGCGAAATGAAGCAGGTAAGATTTCCCTACAGATTCACTTGACTCTTACATGAACTCAAGACTTAGAGCTTCCTCATTCACCCCAGCTGTTGCAGTATTTTTTAAACTAACACAAAATGTAGTAACCATCAGGTCTTTCTTGAGCTCTATGGAGGATGCTTGATTGCCAAAAAAGGGTGAATTCCCCATTTATTTGAAGGATAAAATCTTCAACATCATGCTGTTTTAGGAGGGCTATTATATCACAAGAACTCCCTCATCCTGAATTAAAACATTACAATTGTAGACTGGAAAGAAAGCTCAATGAAATATCAGTGTCTAATGCCAAGAGCTTTTCTGAGTCCTCAGTGCTTGCGTTTATTAAAGTTGGTATCAGAAACAAGCTATTTAAGAGAATGTCATCGTATCGTGTTGGAAAGCTCATTAGGGAGAAGAAATCCATGAGGAGCTTTGCTACTAATGATAGTCACTGGAGTGGCAACTGACACAAAACAATCATTCTAATTCTGTGAAAAAAAGACCACCAGCTACTTGATTAGTTCCCTACAGTCTCTAATAAGAGAAACAGGCAGAAACTCAGACAGTAGGCCTCGGTGTAGGTGCTAAATACTTTCTCTACTCCCTCCTTTTTAAAGAAGATAAATTGTAGTTCAAATCCTTAATGTTATAAGCAGGTAGGCTTAACCTTCAAGTTAAAATACACACCTCAATGAGAACTACCCTAATAAAAATCATCTAAGGATGGGGACTGGACCTGTAATTTCATGCTTGACAGAAGCTTCCAGGGAGAAACTATTTTTATCAATGGAGTTTGGTATCTTCTTGGTAACTCATAGTTTTAGAGAGTTGCCTAGAGCTCTGAGAAGTTAAGTGATATGCCAAGGTTGTACAGCTAGTATGTGCCAGGGGTGATACTTGAACTAAGGCTTTCTTGGGCTCAAGGTCAACTTTCTATTCATTATATCTTGCTTATGCTTAGAATCAAAGTGACCTAAGATCTCTTTTTTCTGAGTCATAAGGATTAAAATTTTATTTAGCAGTGGGTACAGAGAACTTTCAGCAATCTTCTATGAACTTATTATAATTTAAAGAAATATGCTTTGGTTAATGCTACTTTTGAACCAGATAATCATATTTTGCTAGTCTTATTAGTATTCTAACCAGTTCACAGATAAAAAACACTGTTTCCATTCTCAATGCATATAGCTGGAAAGGAAAGGTCTTTGTTTTCTCTTGAATGACTCTGGAAAGACTGCTAACAAATTGTCACACACTTCCATATGGCTTACAGTACTTAGTAACTGTCTCTGTTGTACAGTTATGTCCGACTAAAATCCAAATGTTGCCATTTTGTTTCATTCTCCCTTAGGATGTGAAGTTTAATGGCTACATATCACAGTGATCCTACTCCCACTATAAGGCAAAATGTACAAATTACCTTCAATCTAGTTCAGTTGTGGTTTTCCAAGATGTTGGAGCTGTGGTCCTTCTTAGTTCAGGTGTGAAAAAGGATGCTTTATTTCCCTAGTGGACTGCACAGGTGCAGTCTTTAATTGGGCAACATTCTAGGCCCTCACCAGGCCACCAAAACATTTCAATGTGTGCTCTGTGAGGCATGGTACAGCCGTGGGGTATCCCTTTACCATATCCCAATGCAGAGAAAAATACATCTGTTCAGGGTCTTCTCTGGGGTGTTGGTTAAATGTGAAATGAGCCTGGGACTGACTGCTGAAGGGGAGCCTGAAGGGCTCTTAAGAATCTTGATTGAGTCTATTGCTTTGGTGAGGAGCTCCAACCAATTTGGGGGAGGAGTGAATGAAATCACTTTTAAGTGCTTACTGTGTATAAGGCATTGGGTTAAGAAGCAAAGGGAAACTTCCATATTTTTGCCTCCTCCTCAGATTTGTTAGGCAGGAATTCCTATCTAAGAACTGTCTAGATTAGGTGAGCTGGTCTTGGGACAGAAGCCTCCTAGGTCTGCCCTTCTCTCAGAGCAGCTCTATAATATCCCTGGTCCCCTCAAGAATGCACCTCACCATTCTAAAAATGTACACTGCTTTGATAGTCAAGGAAATACACTGACTCAGGACAGGGCAAGTGAACCTCAGGCAAGAAAAGACTCAGGTTCAAGAACCTGAAGTCTAATAATAAACTTAATGCCTGAAAGGCAACCATGAGAACTATTTTTCTGTTCCCACCAATTCCTGTTTGGTAAGGGATGGAGCAACATTTTAAGGATTGATGACTAGTTACCTGGGAACTAAAACTGACTGGAGATGGGAAGGTATGGAAAGAAGAAAAACACAATAATGGAGAATTATAGCTACTTCTATGAGAAAAAAAGAATCCAGCAAGAAAGGAAATAATGGAAAAACACACCATAGTAACCTTACAGGTTAATTCACGGATGTATGTAGTAGAGAGCATCTGTTATCAGATGTTCTTCTGGGAAGGGAGGAATTTGGAAGGATAAGGGGAGAGGCATAGGAACATGCCTGCATAATCCAAAGAGAAAGAAGGTATAAGAATTCTTATGTGGCTGCTGGGAAGTTGAGTTTGACTGTTAGCATTCCCTTTGCCATGCCCAAGCCAAGTCATGCAGGAGAATAAAATTTCTCAGATGTTGCTTTGAAAACTTTATCTCTACATTACTCTGTGACTTCCACTTCTTTATGGGATCTGGTAGAGGGAGAACATGACAGGAACACAAGTTAGAGGGCTAACATAAATATTAATTTTAACTGGCAGAAAGATTAGATTCCAAATATTAGTGACCTACAATTCTGTTTACAACTCTTCTTTCCTTTTAGTTTTTATTTCAGCCACGATTAGAAATTTTGTCTATAGCTACTCAAAAGTTGAATACAGATCATTCATTACAGGCTCCTTCAAGGCAAGGATTGCTTCATTTTTGTCTTGACATCACCAATACCTGGAGCATAACAGACAATAAAATGCTACTTGGTTGAAGGCTTCTATAGTATGTTCCCACAGCACATGAGATCACAGAATAAGAGCTGGAAGGGTTGTTAGAGCACAACTAGTCCAACACCTTTCTGCTTATTTTATAGTTGAGGAAACTAAGGTCCTGAGAGTGATTTGACCAAAATTTCACAGGTCTGGGATTTGAACTCTGACTCTAGGGCTGGTGTTTATCCCACTACACCATATGGTCTCTCAATACATTTCTGTAATTCATTGTTATTGCAAATAGATAGTAGAAACTGTACTAAAAAGTAGAAAGTAGAGTTCCCAATAAGTTATTTTGTTTTTCATTTGTTTAAATTCTCAGTCAGGATTTAATACCAATGTATTCCTAAGAGGGTGTGTCCTATCAATGTTTTACTACATATGTGAAAAATACAACATGACATTTTCTAGTGTTTCATCAGGCACATGAAATAGTGAAGTCACTTTCAAGATGTCTACACAAATAAACTAAGCACATTCAAACACATCATGTTTTCTGGCTTGCTTGCTTTTCTGAAAATTTAGTAATAGATCACACTTGAATGTGAAAAGGATTGAATGAATTTGTATCCAAAGAAATGTACAATACACAAATACCCATAGTTCTTCTTACACATTTCACTCAAGTTTAGTTCAAAAGTTAGATGTTTTAACTTCTTTTTCTTTTGGCTTTTTTATTTTGGAGAACAATTGGGGTTAAGTGACTTGCCCAAAGTCACATGGCTAGTAAGTTTGTCAAGTGTCTGAGGCCAGATTTGAACTCAGGTCCTCCTGACTCAAGGGCTGGTGCTCTATTCACTATGCCACCTAGCCTCCCCAAGTTATTTTAACTTCTGGTGATAAAATGACAGCACTTTGACATTCCGTGGAACAAAATATGAAGGAAAAACAACTTATCTAGCAATAGAAATAGAAGAGTCTATGAGTTGAAGCCTATACTTTATCAAAGAGGGGAAAGTACCTTGGGTTTCTCTCCATTAGAGTGCATAATGGAGTTTTACCAGCACATGTTTGGATGTTCATTAAAAATTGAATGTATTATTTTGGTTTCTCAGGTCTGAAGCAGACCATAGAAAAACCTCCTTCTGTCAATTTCTATGGCAGGACAGTGTAATAAGGCTTGTACATTACAGGACAAAGTCACAGATGGATCAGCTACCTGACAAGGTCAATGACTCTCTCCCTCGGAGCGGTGCTGACTGGCTCATCATTAATCATTACGATCTGATCCCCTGGGATAAGTTTTCCTTCTGAGGGGCCACCTGGAGACAAATGAGAGTTAAGTACCAGTTAGCTGATCATTGTTAACACACTGACAGTCTCATTTCTTGTGCATCAGCACTTGGAAACAATTCTCCTGCTGAACTGATATCTTCTATAACAAAAGGATCAGTGTGCTTCTTCTAGAAGCAAAGGGCTTCTCTCTACATGTACAGTCAATGCTTCAGTCTCTGAATGTTCATTTATAATGCAAGAACTGAATACTTACTTGGCTTCCAAGGCTTTTAAAAATTAAAAATTATTTTAAAAATTATTATATTACATATGATAAAGCCACATCTGCCTGAACCAAAGATCTGGTAAAAAAAATAAAAAATATTCAGTTGGAAATACAATATTATTTCCATGTACCTAGGTATATGATGGCCTTGACATTTAATTGAATTTTTCAGTTTTCATTCAGATGTTAGCCCCCATATAGATACAATCCATGCCTTTCTTTTCAAATGTCAATGGTGTTATTTTTAAATTTTTTGAAGCAATGACTATGAACAAGTCTTTAGGCATGACAGAGCATATAGTCAATAAAAGTAGAAACATGGACATTTTGAGCTGAATGTGATATTAGAGACCATCTAGTCTAACCTCCTCCTTTTGTACTGAGGGTTTGGAGAAGTGAAGTCATAACATGTTCAAGGTCCCATGGCTTATTTGTGGCAGAAAATGGACCTGTAACTCAGGTGTCTTTGACTTCCAGTCTAGTGCTTTTTCCTCTAAACCATATTGCTTCCTATTTTATGTTTTTATTACTCTTATCTCTGAATGGGACAAACTGAAGTATATTTAATTTGAGGGGGGTCAGGGGTGGAGAGAGATAGAGAAATCTTATCATATCCATAGGAGAATATCCATGCTACAATTGTTTTAACTGAAACTTTTGTGGTGTTGACCTGCATAGAGTGATTTATAAAAACATTTGTAGAATTCATTTTAATGACTTGTGAAAGCAACCATCAGGATAATCAAATTTGTAAGTGACCACTTGCTAACTACCTGTTTCAAAATAATCAGCTCTTTGAATTCAACCACATTGAAGTGATTACTTTGAATACTAATTGTAGCCCTAGATTCAGGCATGTCAAGCTAAAATATGAATGTGACCCAGGATAACCCAGAAGATGCCCTATTTAATTGAGCTGTTATGTTGAAATCTCTCTTCCCTCTTTATGTAGAGCTCTCTACTATCTAGGACCTTCCCAGGTCTCCCTCTATACCCTCCAAACATGGCATGTGCTGCTAAGCACAGGAGAGTCTGCTGTGATAGAATCAATGGGGGCAAAGAGGAAGAGGGGAAAATAAATGACAATAAATGGTTTTTCTTATCATCTTACTCTGATCGTCTCTCCTACCCCCACACTAGTGTAGGTTGTCTTTGGGGGAGAGAGGCTTAGACAAAGATTGGATTTTAACTACAGGGTTTGAGCTGTCCATCCTTTGGCAAGTTGTAGAAAGGGGAGATTAGAGAGCCAGAAAAAAAAGTAAGAAGAAGAAACTGGGGATCTGTGCAGGGAAGTGGGCAGCATGCCTAGAGATAAGTTATGATAGCTCTCAGAAGATCTGTCCTGAGCCTGTGTTATGACCCAGTAAGAGACTGCTACCTGTCTAGGGTGGTGACAGCAGTCTCAAGGGACAGATGGGGACCACTTTTAGCCCTTGGCAGAGCTTGGGTCAGCAGAGTTGGCAAGATTATAGGTTATTTATCTGTTTTTTAAAAATCTGTTCACATTTACCAGGAGGGTTTTATAGCAGGTAAAAGAGATATGAGATAAATGAGTACCTTGAGATCAGTGGGTGTTTTCCACCACAATGTCTGGCAAATAAAAAAGTTCAATCAAATTTGAGCCCCTCATGCTGTCTGTCCGATGCCCATGGAAAACATTACCAGTGGTTACCCAAGAAAAGGTGCTAAGGATGAAAAAGCTGGAATCCCCAATTCATCTACCAGGGATGCAGTAGGGTTAGGTATATGTGTTGGAGTATGTGAGATGGGGAGAGAGAATGATCAACACATGTTCCCATAGAAACATTATTATATGTGATGATTAAGTTCAATGGAACTAATAGAATGGGATGATATTTCAGGTACAATTCCAAGTTAAACAGGGCTGTCCAGGGAAACTAATCATCATGAATAACATTTTTTTTCATGGCAAAATACAAACCAAGTCCCAAACAATCAACTTATAAATACAATTTTGGAACTACCTATGTCTATCATTAGCCCAAATCACCTCCTCCCCACAGAAAAACCAACAGGCTGATAGCTGAAGGATTTGAAACATAAATTCTGTGCACACAATTCCTTGCTCCTTCCAAATTATGAATCAGTGGAGCTCTTCAGGGAAGAAGTCATTCTTTGCACTTCATTAAGCAGACCGGGTTCTCTTCCATAGAAGCAAAATCTATGTCTTGTCACTTGCCTGGCAGCAGCACATTTTATCTAACTTTTAAAGGATAAATATTAATGGGAATCATTTTATTTTCATTTTTATTCTCAGCACTTCAAACTTCCCTTCCCACAAGCATTAGTCATTTTGAATTTGAGAAGGGATAACAAGTACAAAAGGGGTTAAGTTATTATATGATGTTATAAAATACAAACAGAGAAGGGGAGAACAAAATTTCCACTCTGAGGGACTCATGATGGCCAAATGACCAAAGACTATGAAGTATTAAGCACTGATTATATGGCCCACACAAAGTCGAGTGATAATTTTATTATATATATTACACACATATATACATACAAACAGTATCCCAAAAGACAGTGCAATTTTAAATTTTAAATAAGCTAATATATATGTGGGTGTGTATCTATATATATATATATATTTATGTGTATGTGGGTATATTAAACCCAGGTTGTCCTGGTTGTAAGGCCAGCTATCTTTTCATTATATATGTGCTACCTGTCTCAAGTACAGCAAAATGAATCAATCATTTCAGTCAACCAGATGTATAGATGAGGGAAGAACCAATTTTTCCAGGACCACAGTTATAGAGAAATATATGCTGTGCTGAAGGACATAAGAATCTTGAAAATGACATAAGATGAGTTAGGACTTTGACCTTTGGCAGTCACTGATTAATATGAGTTTACTTGAATAGCTCTTGGTGAATTTGTGAAGAACAGAACATTTGATCCTTTGGGATCAGGAAGTTAGAATATAGGCCTTCATGCATTTTTTTCTTGGAACCACAAACTCTAAATAGTACGGCTACAGAACTCTGCAAAGGCATGGGAGAACTAGGGATGCCTTAAGGACAGTGTGAAAGGCTCTTAAAAGAAGAGAAATACTATAGTGTGTGTGTATGTGTGTGTGTGTGTGTGTGTGCATGTGTGTGTGTGTGTGTGTGTGTCTGTACAGGAGTCAAGGAGAGAAATGGATAAAGAATTTCTTTAATAGATGAAACAATGGTAGAAGAAATTCATCTGGAATTTCTTTCACCAATAATAGCCCAGGCCTTTCTTCTGCTCCCCCTTTTCCATTTTCTCCCAACTATTTGGGAGGCATTGTGGTATGGTGGGAAGAACATTGGAGGATAGAAGACCTCGGTTCAAATCCAACCTCTGCCACTTATTACTTGTGTGACTATGGTGGGCAAGTCACTTAATCTCCATGGGTCTCAATTTCCTTTTCTATAAAATAAAGGAGTCAGACTAGATTACCTCTGAGGTCCCTTCCAACTCTTGATCTATGATTCTCTGATAGTCTCTCCTACAATGTGTTCATACTTAAAGAAACAGTGTTCAAGGATAAAATTTCACCAGTTTTGATTATGGTCAATCAAAAATGCCAATTTCATGTTTAAAAATGTACAACTGACTGAAATTTCCTCTAAAAGAAAATTTTAAGAACCATTCCAACTCTAGTAAGTATAAGCAGATCTGTTTTGCTGGCCACACTTATGCTGGGCTCAAGGAGGAGACCCACATCTCGTAGCTGGATAAGGTTAGAAGGGGCAGGCAGAAGGAGGAAGGATAGCTACAGGTTTGCTTACCTGGTGTTACCGAGCGGACAACCACTGGTTTCTCACTCCCTGCCACAAATCCGAATCCCAGCACAGGATCCCTCCTCATCTCAACTTGCCGAGGAGCAGGAGGGATGATTTGGCAACTTTCAAATCTAGGGTCTTCAAAGGTGACCCCTTGTGTCATGTGACTGTGGACACAGAAGAAAGGAATCATGAATACTATTAAAAATAGCTTACCACATTAGTGGATAAAGAGTTGGCTTCAAAATCAGGAAACCTGGGTTCAAGTCCCACTTCTGACACATATCAACTATGACCATAGCCAAGCAACTTAAGTGGTTTCACTTTTAGGTAATTCTTTTTAAGTTATAGAGTATGTCTTGACCTGTATCAATATAGGGAGTTCTGTTACATAAAAAGGTGTTGGGGCGACTAAGTGGCGCAGTGAATAGAGCACTGGCCCTGGAGCCAGGAGGACGTGAGTTCAAATGTGGCCTCAGACACTTAACATTTACTAGCCATATGACCTTGGGCACTTAACCCCAATTTCCCTGCCCTTCCCCCCTTCAAAAGAAAAGATGTCAAACACACTGCCCTCTGGCTGCAATGCTCTCAAGTGTCCTCCCCCCCATAAAAAATTGAAACAGAGAAATATTTAACAAAATAAGTAAAAATAAAATAGAACATAGATCATGTTACTATGGACTTTCTACACAAATATGAAACCTACAGGGATCAATCCTTATGTCTGGCTTGGCAGTCCATAGTTTCTAATTGAGTTTGACACCATTATCCCACACTGATGAAATCCCTGGTCCAGTCCTTATGCCCCATATTGCTACCATGCTTTTCAGTTACAAAGTGTTTTTGCATTTCTGTTTTCTCAACTTGGTCTAGCTATTCATTTTTCCTGTAAAATCTGCTCTTCATTTGCTGCAGAACAACAACAACAACAAAAAGGCGGGTTGCAAATCCACTTCATATGTATATTCTATATGCATCATACAGAATTAAATTGGTTAAACACAAGAAAGTAATTTTCTCTATTCTGTGATAAGATCTGCCATAATGATAAACTTTGTGACCTTGGTAAAGTCATTTTACCTCGGTGGGTCCCAGTAACCTCATTTGTAAACTAAGAAGCTTGGACACAATGATCTCTTAACTTCCTAACAATCTTTCCTGTACCCAAATCCACAATCCAGTTTAGACTACTCTATCTTACACTATGGGAGGCTTGCTTTTCTCAGAGTTCAACATGTCTAGAAAGCCAAGTATGATCACTGCAGAAAAATGAAATTGAACTCATTATTGGACTGGCAGAGGAGAACAAGACTAATCCATTTGATGTTGTCTGTGTTACAATGTGTGTGTAGGGAACCTGTGAATCGACCTGCATTCTAATAAAAGCTATGGCACTATAAGGATTTTTTTTGCTATATTATGTTTTCATTTTGAATGAAACACATATGACACAATCCCAGGCCATCACAATGTCAGAATTCATCACAGCATTAAACAGCTGACAGTGTGCCCTTCCAGTTAAACATCCAGAAACAACAATGGTTTATGAGGGAAAGAAATAATACAAGATGTAGGTGAGAGAAAACAAAGTATAGATCCATAATTGTGTGAAGCCCAAGCAGCTGCAGAGTCCTAGAGGGTACATAGGAGGAAAAAAGGTCATCTGATTACAAATATTTGGATTTAATCTGTGTACAGTGTTAATTAGTGAGACTTGAGTTGAGTGGTGACTGTGGCTCTTACAGCCAATCTTCTATGATTAGAATCAGAATCTGGAGACAGTATTGATGTAGCCCTTACAGACATGTTTTCTATATATTAAATTTTCAACTTTAGGCATTTAACTTTCCAGACTTTAAGCATTTGTGTGATTTGTTAGTAGCCTCATTTTCACTTTCACACTGGCAAGCACACACATTTATGGCTAAGTGTAGTAGAGGAAACAAGAGGTATGATGTATCAAGCTTGCGGAGCAGTTTGGATCCTAATAGGCTCTTTCTTGGTCTTGATCACCCTACCATTGTCAAGAACTTCTTGTGTATTTGTTGTATATTTCAATTTTTGTCTTTAAAACTCAAGTTTTATGTTGCAATTATGCCCCCAATGAACAGTGTAAGTCCTAAGGTGATGTCAAGACCTCCCCAGGCTCACTGCCAGTAGTGACTAAAATCCAGTCACCTCTCCCTTGGTTTTTGGAGGGCAACCAAGTTAGAGTGGTTTATACCAGTATAGTATACAGTACAATACTCTCACAACTCTATCTGAAGCAGTGGAAGGTGTGAGTCAGGTTAAAAATGTTTTAGTTTTAAGATGTTTATTTGATATATAGTATTTATGGTGCTGCAGATGTGTATTATGAAAAGAGAATATTATATGAAATAATGTGTCTTTTTAATGAGATGTTAGCACAAAAGTTCACAGAATTATAGATCTTTATGAGTGGCAAAATGTTTTGTATTTTACCAATTTTATTTTGTGTCTTGTATTTTATGGGTTATTTAATGGTTACTGTGTTAAGAAAGGTACATGTTATCAGAACCAATGTCTTGTTATAAAGAATTTATGCAGAAAAGCGTATTTTCAGCAATCTAAAGCAAGAAATTAAAGTTTTTGTGGTCTCAGAAACTTAATTTCCTATTTCTCATAAATTCAACATATCAAGATACATGTTTTTGACTTTTGTGCTGTTTACATGGAATATTACCCACTTAAAAGTTGAGGATTCACTGTGGCACCATTTTGATTCCCTAATCATTTTTTTACAGGAAAAGAGAGAAATCAGTGTGAAGTCAATGAGCCTAGAGTTTGAATATGGATATAATTAGTGACCATCTTGTCCAAATGTTAAACTGTTTATGAATGCACGTATGTGTCCTTCTTTCATACTCTATTCTTTTTCATTTTGACCCTTTTCCTTATTCATTCATCTAATATCAAAGTTTAAATATATCCCAAATAGACCCTAGGGTTGGATCATTTTATTATCCCAAATAATGATCACAGGTATCATGACAATATCCCAATGTTGTTGTTGTGTTTTTTTAGCCTAGTGGTTAATTATAAAAAAAAAGCTGTATCTTCCCTTCACAAGTTTTCTTCCTTCCCTATTCCCCATTTCAGTTTTTACCCCTACATCCCCCCTTCCCCCAGACAGAGGTGGGAAACCTGCATCCTTGAGGTCACACGTGGCCTTCTAAGTCCTTGGGTCGCCTTTTGATGGAGTCCAAGTTTTACAGAACAAATCCTTTTATTAAGGGGATTTGTTCTTCGAAGTTTGGATTCAATCAAAGTGCCACACTTGAGGACCTCGAGGGCCATATGTAGCCTTGAGGCTTCAGGTTCCCCAACCCTGCACCATACCATTAAAAACATCCTTGTTTCAAATTTCTGAAGGTACATTTTCAATGTGGAAAGCACCAAATAAAATTATGTGTACAATAAAAAGGAAGGCTGCACATTTGCCTGTGGATGTTTTTCTAACCACAACAGAAATTCTCAAAGGTCTCTGATAGCTGGCTACCTAAAATTTTGGCCTCAGGTTTTGGCTAAATTGAAATCCTGTGTGAACAGGAAGCTTTCAGAAGCTTCTGAAAGATCTATTATCTTTCAGATAATAAGAAATTAAACATCTATATCTATAGTCTATAGTAAGACTATCTATAGTCAGTCATATGAAAAAATTCTCTAAATCACTACTCACTAGAGAAATGGAAATTAAAACATTTCTATAGTACCACCTCACACCTATCAGATGGGCTAATATGAAAGAAAAGGAAAATGATAAATGTTGGGGAAGATGTAAGAAAATTGAACTTATCCAATCATTCTGCAGAGCAATTTGGAACCATGTCCAAAGGGCTATAAAACTGTGCATACCACTTGTTCAACTACTAGGTCTCTATTCCAAAGAAATTATAAAAAATGGAAAAGTAATCACATATACAAAATATTTACAGCAGCTCTTTCAGTGGTAGCAAAGAATTGGAAATTGAAGGAATGTCCATTAATTGGGGAATAACTGAACAAGAAGTTGTGGCATATGAATGTAATAGAATGCTATTTTGCTGTGAGAAATGATGAATAGGAGGATTTCGGAAAAAACTTGGAAAGACATCCATGAACTGATGCTGAGTGATGTGAACAGAATCAGGAGAACATTGTACACAGTAACAGTAACATTGTGCGATGATCAACCATGACAGACTTAGCTACTCCCAATGATTCAAGACAATTCCAAAAGACTCATGATGGAAAATGCTATCCACATCCTGAGAAATAACTATGGAGTCTGAATGTAGATTGAAGCACACTATTTTCATTGTGTAAAACTTTCATGCAATTTTATTCTCGTGTTTTTTTTTTCTTTCTTGTGGTTTTTCCTTTTTGTTCTGATTCTTCCTTCACAACATTACTAACATGGAAATATGTTTAGCATTATTGTACATACATATAAAAAAGAGATTCATCCAGTTTGTAAATTGTTGTTGCTACATCATTGTTATTAATATTGTCATAGTTATTAAATGATGACAAATAATACTTATCATTTAAAAATTGAAAAAAAATGAAAATTTAAATTCTGCAAGTCAGTATGGTGTCATTAGACTATCCTGATATGGAAAGGCATAAGGGAAAAAGCACTTATATGTCTCCTACCATGTACTAGGCACTGTCCAAGCACTTTACAAATATTATCCCATTTGGCCTTATTTGATGCTATTTTTGATAGTCCCTTAGTGAAATGGAATTTACCTTCCTAGAAAAATGTCACCTGATCTTTACCAATTGGTTCAATAGTCATAGATCCTAAGTAACAGTATCAAACACAGTATACATGTGGGTAGTATGGTATTCAAAGGCTTTCATAGTCATCATTTGATTTCTGCAGTAATCTTGAGTGATAATCAAAGTTAATGTAATCATCATTTTTACAGATTAGGAATATGAGGCTCAGACTGATTAAGTACCTGAATAGCACAAGAAAGTCATTTTGTCTTCATGGTTCTCATTTTCCTAATTTGCCAAATGAAGGCATTGGACTAAGCGACCTCTATACTCCTTTAAGTTCTAATAGTTTAAGGGAAAATGTGGTGCAGTGGAAACTAATACAGATTTGAGTCAGAGAACCTGAGTTCTAATCAGGGGTGTGCTGGCAAAAGTATAACAACTAGTTCTTTGGGGAAAAAAGCAGTATAACTACACACAAGCTTTTAAGTTTAATTTGCATTATTAGCACTTTCATTTTCATTTACCATTTTATTAACATTAATATTTTCTCCATCCCTTCCTTAAGTCTAGACAATCAAAAATAATAGATCAAGAAATCATTTTTAGCAATTGCTAATATCTAAGGTGTAAATACTCACACTGAAAATTTAGTAATCAGCTCTCCCAGCCAGTTTTAACTGGATCCATCCCAACCCGATTCTAATCCTGATTCTGCCATTTGCCAACTTTGTGACTTTGGGCAAGTCACTTGATCTCTCTTGCCCTCAGTTTCCTCAATTTGTAAAATAGAGTTGGATTTGATAACATCTAAAATCTTTTCTGTTTCTAAAGCTGTGATCTTATGAGTCTAACTTGTCCAAGGTCACATGGACTTTTGTGGACTGCAGAACTATAACCCAGGAATCCTGATTTCAAGTTTAATGCTTTTTAAAAAATCTGTATTAACCAAAGCAGCTCACCTTTTATGTCCTGGACTAAGAGACCAGCTTGAAAATGAGAATTCTGTTCAATGAAATCAAAGCCAAGATGATTACTACAACCTCAGAGTTAATTCAATTCTTTTTTCTCTCTAATCTTTTCCAATGAGAAAATCTTTTAAAGAAGGTCATTTTATAATTCCCTAGAAGATGTGGGTATGCCATCTGGCCAAGCATATGGTTCAAATGCAATAAAAAAAGAGATGGCGGGAGATTTGGGTGGGGATGGTATGGGAGCTGTCAGAAGACTCTCCTTGTATGCAATTGATAAGAGTGAGGTATCAACTCAAACACTCCCCTTGCACTTTTTTTTTTACCCAGCTAAAGTTAGAAAATCCCGACAAGCAAAAAATAATGGTAGGAAAAATGCCCTTATGTTGTGAAGGAGACTCATTTATGTATAACTTTTAGTGTCAGGAGTTTCTAGTAAACCAGAAAGAGCTAAAACTGAATCATGTTCTTTTTCCCTCCAAGAGACAGTGAGTGGGCTATGATGAAATGCAGGGATGGATGACAGCTTTGGGTAACAGGACTGGCAGGAGGATATTGTTCCCTAATGTTACTTAAACCATACAGCCCTGAATGGGGTCTAAGATGGTTTGTGTGGATACCTGAGGCTGCACCAGTGGCCACACAGGGAACTGGGATGATTCTGTATCAACCACCTCTATCCTCCCTTTCCCCCCCAAAAGGAAGGAGAAGCCATTTAAGGAAAAATAACAATGACAATGTCTATTTGCCTTGAAGTGATAGTCAATTGAAGTTAGGAAGGTACTCTTCCTCTAGGATAAGATATAAATTAGGTAGAAGTAGAGTTTTTCCCCTTTGTATGATGGAAGCTATGACCCTCATGCTTTCCTGTGGGCTGAAGAGACAGTGAAATCCTGTCTTCATGATGAAGAGAAGTAAGACATCATTAGTGTCCTGACAATGAATCATCTCTTTAACTGGATGGATCAGGAAAAGTGGCTTGTAGGAGGTGGCACCTAAGCTAATCCTTGACCAAGACTAAGAATTCTAACAGGTGGAGCATGGGAAAGAGTATATTTCAGGCATAGGGGACAGGTTGGACCAAGGGACAGAGACAGGACTCCTAATTGGTGTTTATTGAATTGAAATAATACCTCCTTCAAATCTGAGTAGAAAAAAGATGGAAAATCTTAATTTCTTTTCTATAAATATGGTGAGTGGTCTGTTAGTCATGTTAACGGCATCCAGTAACATCAATAACATACATTTGGACCCCTCCTCCCTAATATTTTTATTTCTATCTCTTTCTTCCACACTCTCCAAACCTTTCTTAAACACAATGCTCTCCCATTCTCCCTGTCTGCTTTTCTCCTGTTAAAGGATCTGATAAGTCATTAATACTTTAGTGTGATTGCGTTACCCTCTCCAGATGTATTTGAATTTTAAAATAGGAGCAGGGAAAGGAATCTAAAGGAATGAATCTTTAATGGTAGGATTTCATTTACTATGGATAGGAGAAATATTTTAGGGCAGGGAGTCTTTCCAGAAGCCTTTCATTATGCCATGTAGATTATCAGAAATTGACTGTGTAAAATTGGTGCTGAGCTTAATCAATCAATTAGCATTTATTAAACACCTGCTCTGTGCTAGGCATTGTCCAAGGTCCAAGAGATCCAAAAACAAAACAAAACAGGAAACAGTATACAATTGCCTTCAAGGAGAGGAGAACTTTAGGCAATTTTTAACTCTCCATGCTAAGGAGCAGAGTTTTAAGCAGGAATTTTTTTGTGCTTGGGGTAAATTCCTGAAAGTTGCCTAAATGTATTAAGGGAAAGGTGGAAAGGGTTGGGGCACTACTCTATGTCAGTTCTGCAAAGACTCTGGTATAGATGTGGGACCATCACTGAAGAAGCCACTTTGATGGAAAAGGGCAAGGAAGGATGGAGAATGGTTCTTCCCAGCATCCTGAAGAACTACAATGACCATCAGTCTCCTCTAAATTTGGTGCCTTGGGGCAAAGCTTTGGTCACCTTCACTGAAATTATAATTCTATGAAACAATCTGTGAAACTAACCCTGTTCCACATCAAATAAAAAAGGAAAGCAGAAATCTTTGAGAAAATAACCCTTTGCCTTCTTTTATAATACTCTTTATTTCTATTATTAATTTCTGTGGTCTAAATTAGCCAGGTTCCTCCAAAATCCTAATATGCTTCTTCATGGTGACTAAGGTAACCCAGAATTCTCTACGGCGATGCAGGTAGGGCAGCATGAAAGGTCTGGCAACTTCTAAAAATCTGAAAAGAGGTTGGATATGGGTTCTGTGATTCACTATAGCCAAGGACCAGCCTTGGTAAAGACAGTGTAGAAAACTATCTGATAAGGTATAGAAAGGTTATGGACAAGGTGGTATCCACATTAAGGAATCCACATCTTTTGAAGTGGGAAATGAACATTTAAGGCCAATACAGACATCTTTTGAAGTAGGAAAAAATATAAGGCCAATACTAACAAAGATAAATTTATACTCGTTTGTATAAAAGGTGAAAGGGTCCAAAATAATAATAAAACAACAATGATAAACAAGCAAATTGTAAGATATTAAGGTTGGCAGTGAATGTTGTTGGAGTTCTAATGGACCTTTCTTTAGTAATACCTTGGTTATTTTGGTCACAGTTAACACAAATACAATGAATCTTCTGCCATTAGGTACATTCTTTCATTATACTTGGGGACAAATGAATGGCCACATGGTGAAGATGGGAATATAATCCGTAGAAAAAGAAAAGGCAATTGAGTTCAAAGAATAATAGAATGATAATTCTAGCCATGGAAGAGACATCAGGGGATATATTTTCCCACAAACTTAAATTTCATTGATTTCACACATCCACAGATACTTTTAAAATCCAGCTCCACTTGCAAAATACAGGAAGATTCTGCTACTTACCATTTACTCCAGCTTGGTATAGGTAAAATAAAATAAAGAAATAAAATAAAATGATAGTAGTAGTAAGATAAAATAAAATAATAAGATAAATAAAAAATAAGACCTAAGCTCTCTGAACCTAGGATTTCCTCACCAATGAAATCAGGGAATTTCACTGGGAGTTCTAGCTCTCTGAGTCCCATAAAACCCTACAATTGTGCATTTGTGAAAGCAGATAAGCAAACAGTTATTTAGTACTTATATATCAAGTACTGGGAATGGGTCTGCTAGACGGCACAGTGGACAGAGTGCTGGGCCTAAAGCCAGGAAGACTCATCTTCCCAAGTTCAAATTAGGCCTCAGATACTTAGTAGTTGTTTGACCCTCAGCAAAACACTAAGCCTGTTTGCCTCAGTTTCCTCATCTGGAAAATGAGCTGGAATAGGAAATGCCAAACCATTCCAGTAACTTTGCCAAGAAAACCCCAGATGGGGTCGTGGAGAGTCAGACAAAGCTAAAAAAGTAACTGAACCAAAAGCACTAGGAATACAAGCAAAAGGGTCTCACCCTTACCCTCAAGGGTTTCACAGGCACTTTGGGAGAAAGAGGAACGCTTTAGGGTTACAAGAAGATTATATTAAAGCCACACATATTTAAATCTTTATCAGAGGCTAATTTCCTGTCATCAAGAGAGTCTGGCAAAGATGAGAATGAAAAATTGAGTACTTAAGAGTGAAAGATAGGAGTACATTCCTTTCTTAAAGAGGCAATATGTTTTAATAGAAAGTGTGCTGTGTTTGAATTCAGAGGATCTGGGTTCAAAACCATTTCTTTACTCTCTTGCTGTTTGTGTGACTTTTGGGCTTCAGTCAGATTCTGTGTGTTAAAAAGAGAACTACAAAGGTCACTATATTGTTTTTCATGAAAATATCCAACTTTGGTATAGAAAAGGATCCCTTTGGTAGGGATCATGTAGCCTAGGGATTCTTTTGGTTTTTAACATATTTTTTAAAATTTTGAGTTTCAAATTCTCTCCCTCTCTCCCTCCCCTTCCTTGCCCCTCGAGAAGGCAAGTAATAAGCAGTCTAAGGATTCCTAATTGTGTGTGTGTGTGTGTGTGTGTGTGTGTGTGTGTGTGTGTGACAGACTACTTTTGCAATCTGGTGGAGGCTAAGGGCTCCCTCTCTGAATAATGTTTTTAAATGCCCAAAATAAAATACATAGAAGTACTAAGGAACTCTGTTATATTGAAATATAGCTAACAAAATAGTAACAAATGAAATTCATGGAGCGCCTGAAATCTATCTATAGACAATTTAGGCATATGTGAATCCCAAGTTAGGAACCTCTGATCTAGTCCAATTACTTCATTTTGCAATTAACGGAACTGAGGCTCAGAGAAGGTAAGTGATTTAAGTTAGGTCACACAGCTAGCTGTTGGTAGAACCTCCTTTTCAATTGCCAGGTTAGTGCCTTTCACCCTAAGAGCCCCTCTTTGCCTTTCTTTGTGGTCTTCACCTTTAACAATCTTGTTACGTTATTATTATTTTTCTTATCAGTAGATTTTATTTCAGAAATCTGTTTTCCCAGGAAATTTAAAAATACCAACCATTGTCTCTTATTCAATGATAATGAAATTACATTAAAGTTTTACCAAGGAAACAGTTTTTTTTTCTTTGTGAGCCAAGCACTTTTTGCTACTGTATCTGAATTTTTTTTAAAGAGAAGCTTGAATCCTGTCTTAATGAGAGGAAAAGGCAGCATCTTTGTACCTGCTAAATATGCCTCACTGAGCTCTAATGCTGAGGTTAGGAGAATACAACCAATGATTCACTGGTCCGATACTCCCTGAACACCACATTCACATAAGCCAGGGAATCTGCTGAACTGAAAAATACACAAGCAAATTGATTGAGGTGGAAAGTGAGTACAGCAAAATGGAGCCAGCAGTTTTGGAGTGTCCTGCTTTTGACAGGTTTCATTCCAAAAGGAATGGCATCTGCTCTTCGCCAACCTACCTCTGCATACTAGGCAGAAAAGGTTTTCAATGAAACCCTCCAGCACCTTTTCCTCTGCATGAAGAGAAGACTGGTTCCTTCAATCCATCAGGAAGAATTAATTCAGCTCACCAGGAGAGGAGACCTAAAGAAAGAACTCCTGGCTTGGGATGAGCTCATTAGCATAAGCAGCCTCCTCAGTGGTATATGTATCGAGCTGAAAGGTCTGCAAAGGGAGCCTTGCATTTAGAAGCCATTAACTTTGGCACAGAGGGTAAACAAAATCAGTGGGGTGGTGGCAAGGGCACCGTCTGGGTGGGTAGGGCTGAGACAGGGAGCCGCAAAGATACTCTGTCTCTACTCTGTAAAGAAATGGGTCTTGGCACTGATTGTAGAACATTGATCTTAGAGTCAGGAAAACACAGGCTCAAATCTAGCCTTATGCGGTTGCCAGTTGTGTGTCCCTGGGCAGGCTTCTTGACCTTTCTCATCCTCAGCAGCCTCATCTGTAAAGTGCATAAATGACACTATTTTGCTGAGGATTTAAGGTTTTGCAAACCTAAGAGTGATGTATACATTTCAGTAACTTAACATTGTTTTAGATATAGCCAGCTGTGACTAGATGTGCTTCAGGTTCATGGTTATAATTTGGGAGAGAATGGCATTGAAGGAATGAATTAGAGACTTACTCTAAATGAGAGAACCGGGCATAGTGCAATGGACACTGGACTTTCAGTGGGAAGATCTGGGTTTGGATCTTAGATCTACCACTAACTAATTATCTATCAGCTCATAGGCAAATCACCAGCCTTTCTGAACCTCAGTTTCGTCATCTGTAAAATGAGAAAAAGGCAATTCATACTAGCTATCTCAAAGGGTTGTTATGAAAATTAAATGAGATAATATCTGCCAAGCCTTTTGTAAACATGAAGTGCTACATGAATGTGATGTTATTCTTCTACTAGTACCCAAATCCTATAGTTTCATATCAATCAATAAATCGATAAACATTTCTTAAACAACTATTATGTTCTAGGCACTGTGTTAAGCCTCCTGTCACTAAGTTGACTCCTACAATCAGATCTCTGTTTCTCTCTTACCCTATTTATCTATCTACTTACTCTACTTTCTCCCCCCAAAAAAACTGTCTCTGTCTGTCTGCCTGCCTGTCTGACTATCTCTCTGTCTGCCTGCCTGTCTGTCTGTCTGCCTGTCTCTCTCCCTGAAAAAAAAATGTATTCTTGAAGTTCAGAGGCAGCTGTGGTACAGTATTCTGGAGTCTGAGTCCCTGGGTTCAAATTCCCATCATTCTGTGTGTGACTTGGGCCAGTCAATTAACTTCTCTAGGCCTCAGTTTCCCCATCTGAAAATGAGGAGGTCAGACTAGATGACTTATAAAGGCTCTTTAAGCTTTTTATCTATAATCTGAGTGGAAAAGGCACCAGATTTAAAAATAGAAATTCTGTAGTTTGTATTCTGGCTTTTCCTCAAACCAACTGTGTTATCTAGATAAGATCTATTCCTCAGTTTCCTCATCTAAAAATGAGGAAAATCTTATTCATAATTATAAAATATATATACTCCCTTACACAGGATGGTTGTGAGTAGCAACCGACATAATTTATTTTAGCAATTCAATTATTATTATTTAAAATGGAGCTGGGAAGCTAGGAGGCACAGAGGATAGAATTCCAGGCCTGGAGTCAGGAAGACTCATCATCCTGAGTTCAAATCTAACCTCAGACACCTACTAGCTGTATGACCCTGAACAAGTCACTTAACCCTGTTTGCCTCAGCTTCCTCATCTGTAAAATGAAATGAAGAAGGAAATGCCAAAACACTCTAGTATCTTTGCCAAGAAAATCCCAAATCCCAAATGTCCAAGAGTTGGACACAACTCAAAAATGACTGAATAACAAACTGAAGTTAAGTAATTTTTTTTTTTGCTTTATGGAGGGGAGAAGGTAGGGTAATTGGGGCTGAGTGACTTACCCAGGTCACACAGCTAGTTTTTTGTGTTGTGTTTGAGGTCAGATTTAAACTCAGGTCCTCCTGACTCCAGGGCCAATGTTCTACCCACTGTGCCACCTAGCAGCCCCTGAAGTTAAGTAAATTTGAGCTGTAGGCCCCTCTTTTGCAGTACAGTGGGTCTGATATTTTTCTTCTTATATGATTAACTGATATCATCTACTAAAGGCCTACTCTGATACCTCATCCTGGTGTGAAAATGATCTTGGTTTCTGGAAGGTCATACTCATAGAACTCAAGCACTGGCAGGTCTTCCCAAATTATAAAGGCTTTAATTATGGTGCCAGAACTGTGCTACAAGATCAAGGCTTAGACAGATTAATTTAAGAGAGGCCCACCATCAGATTGCCTACAGGATGAGGCATTTTTTTGCCAAATGTTAAGTCGAAACCTATTCTTTGTGATCTCATTTCAATGTTTTTTTTTAGGGGGGCACTGGAGTGGTTGGCCATTTCCTTCTCCAGTACATTTTATAAATGAGAAAACAGAGACAAACAGGGTTAAATGACTTGTGCAGGGTCATACAGCTAGTAAGTATCTGAGGCCAGATTTGAACTCAGGTCCTTCTTCTTGGCTCCAGGCCCAGTGATTTTTCCACTGCTTCAACTAGCTGCCCCTATTTTACATGTTCTTTGAATAGAATTGATAAAATGTAAAGGCATTGTAATCTGCTTTGATGAATACAGTTTCCACTATGATGAAATCTCAGATTTGTGAAGCATTGAAGAACTATAATTGGCCTTATCTTTTCCACCTTCTCAATATTATGGAGCTGTTTGCTTTTCTCTCCTCTGATTCTGCTACATCAACATTATCTTTCCTTTTTTTCATTATCTTGTTAACTGCTGGCTCCCTCTCCCGGTGCTCATGGCTGGCCTTAAGGTAACATAATTTGAGGGCCAGTAGGAAATCAGTAGGGCAGCTGGGTGGCACAGTGGATAGAATGATGGCCCTGGAGTCATGAGGACCTGAATTCAAATTTGCCCTCAGATGCTCACAAGCTGTGTGACACTGGGCAAATGATTTAACCCTGCTTGCCTCAGTTTCTTCATCTGTAAAATGAACTGGAGAAGGAAATGGCTAAACCACCCCAGTATCTTTGCCAAGAAAACCCCAAATTGGGTCATGAAGAGTCAGACAAGACTGAAAAATGACTGAAATGTCCAATCCCCTTATAGGGGCACTTAGGTGGTACAGTGGTAGGTATGTGACCCTGGACAATTCACTTAACCCTGCTTACCTCAATTTCCTCAATTGTAAACTGAGCTGGAGAAAAAAAATGTTAAGTTACTCTAGTATCTTTGACAAGAAAATTTCAAACAGGGTCATTTAGAGTCGGACAAGACTAATTTACTAAAGAACAACAACAAAAAATATCTGTTAGAATATAAACTTCTTGAGGTCAAGGGGCTTTTGTTTTTGTTTGCTTTTTATCTTTGAATTCACAAAAACTAGCAGAGTGACTGACACACATTAGGGTCTTTATAAATTCTTATTGAATGAATGAATTGTGGATCGGGAAGAATGCCAATTCTTTTAAACTACCTCTCAGGCACAATTCTCATATTCTACTGGAGGTTTAAGAAAAAAATCCAAAACAACATTAAGGGCTGTTCCTGCAACCCTGGAGGCCCACATAATATTTTGTAAAGCCCAGGGAATCTAGAATGTTTTCTGTGGCACAGACGTTTAAAACACACAGGGATCACTGCAGTGCCGCTAACCTTGAGTGCACAGTGCACAGAAACAGCCCAGAACTTCCCTATGATATACTATAAACCAGATGGTATCCTTAATCTTCAACAAAGCCCTCCACATGCGGACTATAACACATCTGGTGTTAGGGTCTTTCCTCTTCAGATAAAATGGCTCTTTTCTATTTATCACCCCAGTGTAAATTTGCAATCTGGGAAGAAAAAAAGTATCAGCTTTTATACATTTGCTCTTGTCCACACAGGAAAAAGTTTTGTTAAGCTAATTAGCTCTGCTTCATACTGTCATGGGAATATAAAATAAGTATTTAGGCAAGAAATGAGTGAAGGAGGCTCACAGGAATAAGCAGCAAGGAAAGTCCATTGTAAAATAAGGCAGGTGGGCAAAGAACTGTTTATTGTGTGGGTTCTGGAAATTGTTGCTGAACAGGTGTGTCTGACTCTTCATGACCTCATCTGGGGCTTTCTTGGCAAAGTCACTGGAGTGGTTTGCCATTCCTTCTCTAGCTCATTTTACAGATGTGGAAACTGAGGTAAACAGGGTGAAGTGACTTGCCCAGGGTCACCTAGCTAGAAAGTGTCTGAGGCCAGATTCAAACTTAAAAAGCTCATTCTTCCTGACTCTAGGCCTGGCCCTCTATGCACTGTACCACCAGCTGCCTGCCGAGAGTAGGAACATCACAGAAAACATGAACATTGAGAATGTCAAGAGGATGTGAACAGAATGTGTTTAGTATGAGTGAAAGACCAAAAATGCAAGTGAAAGTTCATAGTAAAGGAAAATGGAGTAAAGCTTTGGAATTCTTTTAATCTCTTGGGGTGGGATGGCTATACACAAGGGGGAAAGTGTTCCTTCTTACAAAGTGAATCATTAACAAGGCCCTATATTTGTTCTCTTAAGTGATCCTCTACTAGCTAATAAAAACAAATAGATCAAATCTGGAGACTTGAAGTGATACATGACCAAGAGGGTGACATTATGAAGTCTAGGATGTTCTCTCTCCTCTTCTTTTAAATGCAGAGTACATCCTGAGTCCATATCATTCATAAAACTCTTCCCTCACCATTCTGACCTTTCCCAATCTGAAGCGATCTCTCCTGACTTTAAATGTGAGTCACAGAGGCAAGTTCCAGAACCAGTGATGGAATAAGAGGACATGAGGAAAAGTGCAGAAGCAGTTATGGGGGGGGGAGGGGAGGGGATAGAAAAGATAGGGGATCGTGTATTGCGGGAAAAAGACTGTTTTGAACTGAGGGATATGGATGGAAAATAGATACACTTGAATATCAATGTAGAAATATATACATAAGTAATAGAATGCTACAGATTGTCTGATAGCTATAGTATTCTACTATTTGGATTTTTAGGTCCAGAAATGCAGAGGAGAATGAATACGTGATGTACTAGTATGTGGGGAGTTCCTGGTACAGAGCATTCCTCCATCAATTCACCTCAACAGGTGCCTTGTAACTTAAAGTTTTAGATAGTTCCCTAAGGCTCTGAGAAATTACATATGATGTTGCTTCAGCAACTTCAAATGTTCTACCAAACGTCTCCTAGTTACTAAGGAACAGAGCTGGATGAGGGGCATGTCTTCTATCTGCCAATCTGGTGCTATTTCCACTAGTCCTTGCCATTTCTCAAAGTGCCATGAGAGATACTTTGGGGAGGAAAAGGGGTGGGAAACATTTGTAATTGGGAGAACTAGATAATTGGGGCAGCTTCATGAAGGAGCTGACACCTGAGTTGGGTCTTAAAGGATGGACCGCCATAGTTAGGTTAAAGCAGCCTAGTCAATGGAAATACTGTTGAACTTTGCAACTGGCCTTGGAGTTATGGGAGCCAAGTTCAAATCCCATTGCGGATTCTTATTACCTGTGTGACCCTGGTCAAGTCACAACCTTTCTGGGCCTCAGTTGCTTATTTGTATGTAATGGTGGCTTTGCTGTGTATACTCAGATCTTCTAACATGGAGGAACCATGCTTCTCTGGTGGTTGGGAATGACCTACCTCCTTCTATTTGCTTTGTCTAAAAACTGCCAGACTGACAGTCTCTCTTTTCTGCATAGACTCCAGAGAAGGTAAAGGTTAAGGCTTAGCATGAGTACTATGAATTGAACTTTAGGGGTTGGAGAAAGGGAAGTTTCCTTTCCCAGCTCTTCCTTTTACTCCAGGGTTCCAAGAAATGGGTCTGGAGGCTTTGTTTGTTTTGGTTCATTTGTCCTGGTTCTAGATGCAGGCTTTAATCCCCACTGGATCCACAATGAAGCTACAGTGATCTTGTGTATTGCCAAGGCAATATTCACAGTACCAATGGCAACTATGAAAATGCCAACATAGTTCTGAATCACAAAATATAATAGACTCTCCATATAGAAGACAGAAGCAAAACATTTATAAACATTTATTCAGACAGCAGAAAGCCAAATCCCAATATCAGAAACCAAATTCATCATAGCAACAAAGAAATCTATACACAAATAACACTGTAGAGAGCAACACCATCCCAAAGCCTTCCCACAAACAAACACTCACAAGCCTAGCTGTCTCTTTGACTGCATCCTCTTCTCCCTCTGTTCTAACTGTTCTGACTTCCAGCTTCCTCTAGGCTCTGCTCCATCCTTTCTATTCTACCCATTCGGCAAACTCCTTCCACCACAGACTCCATGTGATTATTTTGGCCTCCTGGGGGCAAGGAAGATCTTTAAATTGCCTTAGGCCTATTAAGAGGCAGGGAAGATTTTCAAATTCCCATTAAACTTTGGAGCCAGAATTCCAGGTGGGTTGTCATAGCTAGAGGGCACAACAGGGAAGCCCTGTGAAGCCAGAGTACTTTGTAAAAGGCAGAGATTGAACTAAAAGATATCCAGGGTCTCAAGGATCACTGATCCCATTTTCTGCAAGTTGCTGTCAGTGAAATAATCAGAATCCTATTGAGGAAGTCATGGTGCATAAGAAGAAGGAAAAAATAAATTTTTTAAAAAATTAAATTTATGAATTATAATGATGTCCTTTAATTTTTTTTGTCCTTGCACTGATCTTATGACTATAGATCACAAAGCTACAAATATTCATCACGTATAAAAGCAAAAATATCACATCTCCAAACCATGCAGTCAGCTTTAGAAAATTGGATGTGATCAATCTAGCTTACTAAGGCTTGTATAAATTAATGGCCAAAACAGGTCTTATTCACTCATAATCATATTTATTCTTCAAATGTTAAGCTCCACTGTCCCCAAAGCAGCCCTAACAATTAGTCTTTTTATCCAAAATCAAATATAGTTAGAAAGATACATTTTTGTCATCAAATCATCTGGCTAACAAAATGATTATTGACTGTTCCTTGGGAATCTGATTATGGGATCTGAAAGGGCAAGATGTTTCTCAGTTTGCCTAAGGTAGTAAAGACCCTACAATTAGACTTGTTATCAATTAAATTAATTGAATTCTATTCAATGTATTTAGAGATGATTTCTATGTTAATGGAGTATCAAATTCATGAGGAGATGAATTGTGGAGGTGGTAGCCACCTTAGGCCTTAACTTCAGAAAATCATTATTCAATTAAGCTCAACAAATCTTTGTTAAGAACCTACTATGTGCCACTCTGAATGCCCAATCAGATTTCAAATAAAATTCACTGCTCTTTTGTTGCTGATCACTAGCTTAAAAACAATGCAAGAGACCCGTTTCATTATTTATCACTCAAGTTTACCACTAGGCTGAATTCCAAAAGTTCATTTGTAAGCTGTTTCTCTGGAAGGCAAATTTATTTTCCCATTAAAGCAAATAGTAGGCAGGTTCCAGGGCCAACTTGAAAAAACAAACAAACAAACAACTTATTTGAGTTAACCCATTTCAGGCAAAATTCTAATGTTAAAAATATTAGCCTGAGTTCTGGAGCCCAAGAACAGAGGACCCTGTGGTGCAATATTAAGAAAATTAAGAGAAGGAAGAGTTTAATCCACATATCCTAGGTGCAAAAATTTCCCTTAAAACTGATTTTGGTATTGTTACATCTTTCTTTTTACTCTCTCTATATCCTTAATATGCTTGGTACTCTTCCCTCTCAGTGATCTCCTGGTACCTTTAACCAAGCGTGTGTTGAAGCCAGCTTATACTGGTAGATGAGAGCAGATTGGTAAATTTCCAGTGTGAGAATTTGCATCTCAGAAATTGAGCAATTCCACAAATCAGGGTCTGATTTCTTATTTTGGTGATTAAGAAATTGGGGGATAGAATGTTAACAATAAATTACACACTTATCTGCACTGGTGGAAGGAATATCTACATTAAGAAAAAGTAATAAATATTAGAAAAAAAAGTCTGAGCAAGGAACATCATTCAGTCAGTCAGTCAGGATCCTTTATTAAGCAAAGACAGAAACTGTGCTAAACATTAGGCTTACAAAGAAGGGCAAAAACATACTATATGCCCTCCAGAAGTTCACACGTTAATGGGGGAGACACCATGCAAATAGCTATGTATATTCAAGACATTCATAGAGAAGATGGGCAGTAATGCTAGAGCAAAAGCACTGTTGGGGTAGGGGGATGGGGTGGGGGAGTTGGGTAAAAGGTGAGGGGAAGGCATTCTGAAGAAGGTGACACTTGATTTGCTTTTTTTTTTGGTCGGGGAAGGCGTGACAATTGAGGTTAAGTGACTTGCCCAAGGTCATACAGCTAGTAAGTGTCTGAGGTGGGACTTGAACTCAGGTTCTCCTGATTCTAGGGCCAGTGCTCTATTCTCTACGCCACCTAGCTGCCCCTGAGCTGACTTTTGAAGGAAGCCAGGGAGATCAGGAGGTAGAAGTGGGGAACCTCACTGGAGGTGTTCCCACCTCATAAAAATATCAAAGCTAAATGTGGTGGGGTGATTGATCGACTCAATTTCTACCTTAGAGTAGCATGATGTTTTACCCCTTAAAGTTGGATGTTTGTTAAATTAAGGGCTTCCTGTACAATTTTACTTCAGAAAAAAGTAGCAATTCTCAAGTTTTTTGTTTAACCTGTAACATTCCCGAGGAATAGAGGAAGATCCATCATCCCTAGCATGTCCCCTTGGCCCCTCTACACATTCACAAAATGGCTCATGGTTTGTTACCCAAGGGTACTCTAGTTTCCAGATCTTTATCCCAGTATACTCCAAAGGCTAAAGGGAGATAAAGTTTAGGAGACAGAAGAGCGAAATCTGATATATTTCCTTTTTTATTTTTTATTTGCTACCACTACTATAAATGGTTGTTTGAAACTCCAGTCTCTTTGACCCTTCTGACATCGACCATGACCTTTCCTGACAGCCTCAACCTTTGGCTTAAGAAATATCATGAAAGTAAATAAGCAACTTCCATGATGAGCAATTAATAGCCTAAATTAACATAATTTATCATCACATTAGCATTTAGAACCCCTGAATGTTTCCAAATATTGAAAATCAGAATAGAGGTAACTTTTTTATGACTTAAAAAAAATCTATCAAACTTGAAAATTGCTCCTTTACATTCTCCTCCCCATCTCAATGACCCTAATGACCCCTCCCCTTCCTTTCCTTACCCACCTGACAGACAATAAAAGAGATTAACATTTATTCTTTTCAACTTTGGTTCCCTCTCCCAGCTCCACCCCCCCATCCCAGGCAAGATTAGAGTTACTAGGAATTAAGAATGTGGTATACAGTTCATTTAGTGAAAAGTCTCATTATGACAATCTCATAGGATTTAGAGTTGGAAGGACCCTTAGAGACTATCTCGCCAGACTATTCAGATTATTCAGATGAGGAAACTGTGGTCTGAAGAGGGAAACTGACTTTACCAAGGTTATACAGAAAGCTTATGTTCCCTTTGCCACCCCACATTTCTCATATATATGGACACCAGTATTTAGGGAAGTTTTTACTTTTTTTATGTCATTCCTTTCATTTGGCAATGCAAAGCACAGGACAGGCTTTTACTGTGTAGTGAAATATTTTTTAAGAGCTAAGTGCTTTTTTCAGTATAATTAGCATGTGTTGGCAGAATTAATTTTATTAAGAATAAATTTCTTATGATCTTCATTAAGGTGTAACAAAATATGTAACACAGGCATTCTTCATGACATATTTAACAAATTTATGGCTAATTAACTTGTTATAATGTTCCTCATTTAATTAAATCTAAAAGCTGAAAACTACTTATAAATGTAAAAGTTAATTGCACATATATTGGAATTCTTTCTCATATTCTTTGTTTATATCATTTAAATACCAGCTCATCTGCTTATTAGCATCTGTTATGACAAATACCAATACTGTCAAATCTAAATAAATATTTTTAATGGTATGCAATAATGGCATTAGTAGATCTAGCTATGATATATTAGCAATTATTCCCATCAGAGACCTACTTTAGAAATTCCACTAATCTCTGTTGACTGTGATATGATCTATCATGCATTTAAAATTAACAACAGGTATTAACATTTATATAAGGTTTATTTTTACTAAATATTTCCCTTATAACAAACCCTGCAGGGGTGGAGAACCTGCCTTGAGGTTGTAGGTTCCCCACTCCTGCATAAGGTAAATAGTGCAAATACTATTTCCATTTTATAGACTTTATATTCTATAGACAGAAAAAAATTGAGGCCCAGAGAAGTTATATAACTTGCTTATAGGTAGGGCAACTCATGCCACAAGCTTTTATTAAGTACCTGCTATGCAGTAGGCACCATGTCAAATACTGGGATACAAAGATAGGCAACAAAACAAAACAACAATCTAGTTTTTGCTCTCAATGATCTCATAGCCTAATAGGAAAGATCATGCAAACAATTATGTATAAACTAATATAAGTAGAGGATAAACTGGAGATTATCTCAGAAGAAAAGCACTTAGATAAAGGAAGATTGTGGCATTTCAGTTGGGATGTGAAGGAATCCAGGGGATCCAGAAAGCAAAGATAAGGAAAGATCATATTAAAAGTAAGAGATAAAGTCAATAAATATACTTAATCAGGAGATGGAGTATTATGTGCAACTAACAGCAAGGAGCTCAATGGATCCCAGAGTACATGGAAGAGAATAAAGTGTAAGAATATTGGAGATGTAGAAAAGGGCCAGGAATGCTATTCCATCTAACCTAGAAAGGATCTTAGAAGTTAAAGTTAAGTAGTACAATCTCCTTGTGTTACAGATGAGAAAACTAAGGGCTCCTGGTCTTGAACTTAAGTATCAGAAGGTGAATATGAATTTATATTTTCTGATTCCATGTTCACCATTCTTTCTAAAGCGTCATTTTGCACTTCTTAACTTGGTAGACATAGTAAAATAGTTTCAAAAAGGCAAAAGGATCTATAAGAAATTGTTGAAATCTTTCCAGTGGAAGCGTTCTTTAAAACATCCTCATTTATTTTCCATCTTCCCATATAAAGAAAGTTGTATTTTTTAAAATAGAGGGCACCAACTTTGGAGGTAGGACTTCCCTCTCATAGAAGTTGTACCACAGCACAATTGAACACTGATGCATTTCAAATCAATACAGCTCAATATTTACCAAATGTCTATTATGTTCTAGCACTGAGCATACAAAGACAAAAGCAAAATAATCCCAGTTTCATTATTTTCTTGCATCGCTTTCATTTCTCTTCCCAATTTTTCCTGTACTTCTCTTACTTGATTTTTAAAATCCTTTTTGAACTATTCCATGACTTGCAACCAATTCATATTTTTCTTGGAGACTTTTGATGTAGGAACTTTGACTTTGTTATCTTCTCCTGGTTGTATGTTTTGATCTTCTTTGTCACCAAAGTAAGATTCTATATTCTGATTTTTTTCCTCCTGTTTGTTCATCTTCCCAGTCAAATACTTGATTTTCTAACTTTTTGTTAATGTAGGACTTTGATTCTAGTGGTGGTGACGGTGGGGGTGAGTGTGGTTGTACTGTCCCAGGCTTCAAGTGTTTTGTATCAGCTGCTCAATATCCCATTGTCTGCAGGCCCAGAGCTCCTGAAGCAGCTGCTGCTGCTCCTGCTGCCACCACTGGTACCACCTCCACTACTGCCACCCCTGCCACCCCAGGGCTGGGGCCAGACCATGCTCCTCTTTCACCCAGGTCCCACAGAGTTTTCCCACTGACCTTCTATGCTGTTTTTGACATCTGTGGGTTGAAAAGTCTGGAAATGCCATAGATGCCAGTGATTCAGGCCACTGAGACCTGTTCCAGCCCTGTCTGTGCCAGCACAGACCATGCTGTGCTGTGATCCACTCCCAGCATGGTGCAATATGCCCTTCCTGTTGACTTTCCAAGTTGCCTCAGGCTAGAAATGTGTTTCACTCTGTCATTTTGTGGGTTCTGTAGCTTTAGAATTTGCTTAGAGTCTTTTTTTACAAGTATTTGGTGGGGTTTGGGGGATATCTGAAGCAAGTCCCTGCTTTTACTCTACCATCTTGGTTCTGGCCCTGCATGAAGGCCTTTTGGATGCACCCAGTTGCAGGTACCCTCTTCCTGTTTTCAAATTATTTTGCATTTTTTAATGTGCTTATAACTGCACATGTCATCTAACAGAATACAAACAAGCTCCTTAAAGACAGGGACTAGTATGTCCAGAGCCCAAAACAATATTAGCATAGAGAAGACACTTAACGATAATTGCTCATTGATTATTTAAATTGAGAGTGAAATATCAATCCAGAAAATGAAAACTCCACATAAAAATTAATACTATAGATAATGTATGCTTAAAATTTAAAAGAAAATCTTGATTTGAAAGAAAGTGATTTTATCACTTATTCTAGTTTTTTAAAAAGCGTATGAAGAAATACATACACATGTGTACTCAGTACATAACACACACATTTTTAGAGTGCCAAAATTATCTGGCAATTGTCAGGCAATCATCTGGAATATTTCAGTGTATTTTCACCAGAATAGAATACTTTAGCATTTACAGATGGAAAAAAAGAAAGAATTGTTTAACTACATTAGCTATGGAGGAAAAAAGAAAAGCATAATTTTCAAATGGAACTCTCAGTTTTAAATCCATTGATTTCTATATTCTACAAAGATAATCTAAAGTATTTCTATGTGATATTAATTAATTATTTCTATTTTAACTATTTATTCTAATAATTTATTCTAAATTATTTCTTTATTATTTAAATCCACTTATACATCCACAAAATGTAGCTATGATTACTTGTGGCTTTGGTTATTGTGTTCTGACTTGCCAGTTCATATGATAATGATACATTTTGCATATACAATACATTCATATCTTTATCAACATTGTTGTCTTAAAATTTTATATTTTGATGCTATGTAATAAACAATACAGTGACAGATTTTGTGCATTCAATATTTTTTAAAAATTCCATTGATTTTTTTACATTACTGTCATTTCCCAGT
Source organism: Petaurus breviceps papuanus (assembly GCF_028583685.1). Taxonomy (NCBI): domain Eukaryota; kingdom Metazoa; phylum Chordata; class Mammalia; order Diprotodontia; family Petauridae; genus Petaurus; species Petaurus breviceps. The sequence continues at coordinate 2,572,109 of NW_027187269.1, forward strand.
AATGCTCCCAAACCAATAGAGCTTTCCCTTGTAAAAAAGTACAGTTAAGTAAAATAAACTGACACATTGACCATATCTGATAGCACGTTATATTCCACACCTTTAGTCTACCACTTGTATTAAAAGACTAATAACATTTACCAAAAATGCAACAAAATCTTCTATCTACTATTATTTCACCTTTTACTCCCACAAAGTAAGAAAATAGAGATTGTAAGTGTGGGACTTCTTAAGGATATTTTGGTCATTTCAAGACTGTGATTCAACTCGTGTCCTTAATTTACCAGTTTCCCTAAACTTAGAAAAGCTAACTCAATATTTTGGATTCTATGGACCAAATAAGAAGAGTATAAAAGTTCTTAAGGCCTTAAGAAAAAAAATGAAAGCTCTCTTGGTCAAAGTGAAGGTATATAAATTTTTCTACACATACTCTCTTCCTTAAAATAGGTTGGGGAGTGGTAGTGGGTAAGGAGTAGCTATAAAGGGAAGGAAGGAACAATCAATCCTACTTGTTAGTGAAAAAAAATTGCAATAATATGTTGATCAGGAGTTATAAAGTGTGTTTATGATTCTAAGCAGGCAACTCTCTGCAGCAAAATTAGCTATTCATCTCCATACTTTTGTATATAAATGAGCAAATAAGTCCTAGATACAACCTGTGCCTGGTGGTTCTGCTTTATAATTTGAAGACCCAAATTCTATGAGAATAGCTCTCTCACTAAATCTACTCTGCAAGTTAGTTGCAAAAGTGTTAATTTGGACACCAATGGTTGTTAAGGAGATTAAAGAAAAAGACAAAGATACTTATATCTGATACTCAAAGCTGTCACTTCTTTAAAAGAATCTACAACTCTCACTACTTGGATAGGTTGAAGTATGGCAAAAATTGCCAATAAGATCACAGTAATCACTTGAGGACAGAATACAGAATGGATAAGATGAGATGGTGTATTGCTACTTAGATCCTTGGAAACAGGTTTGCTCCAGTAAAGAATACTAAATGTGATTAAAAAAATAAAAATATTCTTTCATGCATACCTGACCTCATTGGTGTGAATTATTCCTTCATCATTGCAAATTCCAACCCATTCACACCTTCTCATCCCTTGCAATTCTTGGCTTTGTCACTCCCGAATTCCTCCACAGAGGATGTCTCCAATATCTTGGTGGTCTCTTTCAATCTCTGGGGACTATGAAACTTTGCTCAACATGTGAGTTAAGCATCTGTTATCTCCTATTGCTGCTAACCCATCTCTTTTTCCATGATGTGCATAGTATCACCAGAAGGTTGGTCTCAGAAAGATGGGTTTTGGCAGTAGGAAATAGCTTGTGGTTGCTGAGTGATACAATTTCTCAAATGTTATTTAACTTGCTATTCTTGGGTTAGGATAATATATCTTCAGAGCCTGTCCAAGTTATAATATTTTATATACATTTGGGGTTTCCTATATGAATTACTAGGCCAATTTCTTTTGGATAGTCATTAAAATCATCGAGCGGTTTATGTACTGGGGCTTGTTATAATCAACACAACATCATCTACAAAGATTATCCAGAGAAGTTTACTTTTTTGCTATTTTTTTGGAGGGGGAAAGCAGGACAATTGGGGTTAAGTGATTTGCCCAAGATCACATGGCTAATAAGTGTTAAGTGTCTGAGGCCAGATTTGAATTCAGGTCCTCCTGACTCCAGGGCTGGTGCTCTATTCACTGCACCACCTAGCTACCCCAAGAAACTCACTTTCTCTATGGAAGTCTCATTCAGACTTTATACATGACATAATTCATCTTAGTGAATATATCTCCTTAGTTTATGTCTCATATTATTGGTAGCAGTTCATTGGATCAATCAACAAACATATGTTAAATACTTACTATATTCTATGTATTAAACTAGGATGTAAAGACAATAATGAAACTCCTGACTTGAAGGTGCTTACTTTATTTTTAGGGAGACAACATATACACACAAATAAAACACACAAGGTACATATATACACACATATTCTATATATACATACACAATATAGACAACGTATACATGTGATGCATATACATATATGTATCATACACATATGCATATATATGTATACATGGTAATGTATAAAAGGTAATACCAATATAAGGTAATTTTTCATAGGTAGGCACTAGTAGATTTGGGAATCAGGAAAGGTTTCATGTAGAAGGTGGCATTTGAGCTGAGATTTGAAGAAATGAGGAATTCTGTGGAGCAGAGATTAGAAGGTAGTGTATTCCAGGCATGTGGCAAAGCCTGGGAGGTGTAGTATCATGTATGAGGAATGGCAAAACCAGATGGGTTGAACCATAGAGTGGGAGAGGTTGAGTAATGTATAACAAAATCAGAAAAGGTAAGTCACATCCACATTAGGAAGGACTTGAAATAACAAATAGAGGAGTCTGTGTTTCACCTAAAGGAAATAGAGAACTCCTGGAATTTATTGAGTAGAGGAGAGACATATGCTTTAGGAAAATCACTTTAGTAGCCATGTGGAAAATGGATAGCAGTAGAGAAGGACTTGAGGCAGTGAGACCAATTTAGAAAGTTATTGCAATAGTCTAGGGAGAAGATGATGTGGGTTGAAATGAGTGTGGTAGCTGTGTGAGTAGTGAGAAAAGGTCTTAGGCAAGAGATGTAGAGGCAGAAATTTCAAGACTGGTGATTGATTAGATATGTGGGGTAAGCAAGGATGACTGAGATTATTAACTTACATGAGTGGAAGGATCATAGTACTCTCAATAGAAATAAGGACATTCAGAATTGTGGTGTTTTTTGGAGTAGGCGGGGAGGGAGGAGACTGTTCTGTTTTGGGTATGGTAAGTTTGAGATGCTCTACAGAATATCCAGTTTGAAATTTTCTGTTGGTATTTAGAGATGAATGACTGGGAGTGCAGGAAAGAGACTAGAACTGTATACATATAGATCTGGAAGGCATCTTCATAGAGATGATAATTGAACAAATGACAGTTGATAAAGTCAACACTGCCAAATGCATCAGATACGTCAAGAAGAAAGAAGATTGAGAAAAGGTCATTAGATGCAGCTAAGTGGCACAGTGAATAGAACACCAGCCCTGGAGTTAGGAGGACCTGAGTTCAAATCTGGACTCAGACACTTAACACAAAAACTAGCTGTGTGACCTTGGGCAAGTCACTTAACCCCAATTGCCCTAACTTCCACCCTTTATAAAAAAAGCGAAAAAAAGGTAACTAGATTTAGTAATTAAGGAAATATTGTGAAGAGGATCCAAGATGGTGTAATAGTGGAAGCAGTACAGAAGACCCCTCTTTCATAAAGTTTATTTTTTTCCAAAGAGACCTAGAAAATGTACCAGACTGAATCCTGATGGGGAAATGTAGAAAATGTTACAATGAGCCATTTGTCCATCAGAATAGGGAGACTATTGACACTAAGAACAAGCTCATGCCAGGAGATGACTGGATTCTTGATTCAAGTATCTAGCCCAGCCTGCAGAACAACCAGGGCAGGAATGCCAGACTAATGGGGAGCCTACAATTTTGCCATTATGAATCACTAGAGATTTCAAGCTGACTAGAGTCCAGCAGCAGCCTAGGCTTGCTCAGACCCAAACTCACATCAGGAACTAGCAGAATACAGAGCAGGGGTTAGCAATCAAACTTTAACTTTGATTAGACCACTTTGTGAGCATCAAAAACTTGCAGGTACCCAGACTGCCTCAAAATCTTCAAATAACAACACTCAATAGCCCAAGAAAGCAGCAAGAAGACCAGCTCAGACCTTCTCTCCAGAAAAGTCCAGTCTTAATATAAATTCCAAAGTCAAGAAGTAGGCTGGAATAATAAGACAAACAAAAAAGAATCTCATCATAAATAGGTATGGTGGCAAGTAAGCTCAAGACACAAACCCAGAAGAAGAGAATGATTCCAAAATATCTACAAGAAAAGCCTCAGAGAAAAGTACAGCTTGAGGACAATTTAACTAGGATTCCTGGGGGTGATGAAACAAAGCATTAAAAAGAGTTAAAATGTTTTTTATAAATGAAATGATAGTGTTTGAGAAAAAATTGGAACAGAAGTGCAATCTATGAAAGAAAGGACTGGAAAGGGAATTAACAGTTTGTCACAAAATCTTGCCCAACTAACAAACTCCCTGAAAATTAGAATAGGGCAAACAAAGTCAATGACATTATGAGACAACAGGAAATATTAAAACAAAGTCAAAAGACTGAAAAAATATTTTAAAAATGAAAGCTATCTTCATAGAAAAAAACTATTGACCTGGAAAACAAATTGAAGAGAAAAAAATAAGACTCATTGGATTACCTGAATTCCATGACCTGAAAGAGTCTAGTAGTTACATTTTAAAAAATTTGCCCAAATATCTTATAACCAGAGAGCAAAGTTGAAATAGAATACTTTGGTCACATACCAAAAGAAATTCCAAAATAAAAATTCCTAGGGATATTATAGCCAGAAGGTGAACCTTCTGGGTCAAAGAAAAAGTACTGCAATCAGCAAGTAAGAAAGAATTCAAGTACTGAGAAACCACAGATAGGATCATACACTATTTAGCAGGCACCACAATAAAAGAACAGAGAAGTTGGAATATAATATTCCAGAATACAAAGGATATGGGCTTACAGTCATGAATAACTTACCCAGCAAAACAAGTATAATGCTATGGGGATAGAGAGAAAAAGAAGAAGAGAACAAAGAAGGGATTAAAGGAAGTCCCATGGAAGAAATAGCACCTGAGCTGTGCTTTGAAGTTAGCTAGGAATTTAATGAGATGTTGATGAAAACAGAATGGATTCAAAAGATGAAGTACCATCTATGTAAAGGCACAGAAATATGATTTTGTTCATAGGGAACCACTGGTAGGTTTCTTTTATTAGATTGGAGAATACATAAAGGAAAATAATATAAAATTAAAATGTAAAAATACATAAAAGCAAGATTTTTATCCTAGGAACAATGTAGAGACATTGACATTTTTGAATTTAGGTGTGACAATCAGATCTGTATTTTAAGAATATCAATTTGGCAGCTGTTTGCAGGATTGTGTGTGTATGTGTGTGTGTACACACGTGTGCACACGTGTGTTCTGGAGACAGGAAGACCAATTAGGAAGTTATTGCAATAATTCAGTCAAGAGGTGATTTAGTCTGAACTATGATAGTGACCAAGTGAACAAGACATGTAAGAGATATTGAGAAGTTAGAAAAGACAAGACTTGGCAAATGTTTGGATAATGGAACAAGAGAGAGGAAAGGGTCAAGCATGACTCTTTGGTTGCAAACCTGGATGACTGGAAGTATGGTGGTGATATCAACAGAAATGGGGAAATATGCAGGGTTTGTAAGGAAATACAAAAACTTCCATTTTGGATATGCTGATTTTTGAGATGCCTATGCAACATCCAGATGGAAAAATCCATTGGGAAGTTATAATATGAAACCTGAAAGCAGGAGACAGCTTTTTGGTAGATTAAAAATTTGGGAGTCATCTGCATAGAGATGAAACCTGAACTCATGGGAATTGAAGAAATAATCATCAGAGCAAATATAGAGAGACAAGAGAAGAGGAGCCAGGACCCAGTTTAATCTATCACTTCCTTTATTTGCCTTTAAACAGTTTTTTTAAAACTTTAAATAATATGTAATTCAGCCTTCCATGTAGCAGTTCTCTGGTTTTATTTATAACGAGACTATACACACAGATATAGTTTAGTTCCTTTCATATTATGTCAACTCAGTCACAGGGCAATGGTCTCCTATTTAGAGGTCCAATGGTAAAATGAAAATTGGTAGATTACCAAAAAATGCTATATTTTACAACACATACAAAAAAATCATTGAAAGAAAATTAGCATAGGCTATGGGTGTGAGTATAAAAATGAATGAACAAAGTTTTTAAAATATTAATTGCTACCCTTAAGTCAGACCAACAATTAAAAAGTGATTTGTAAAATGCAATCAAATAAAAACAAATCACTTCAGAAACACTATTTCTTAAGATCCTGTTAGAAAATAATGAGTGTTTGCTAAGACAGTGAAAGACCTAAAAACTATATCCTATAAGCAAGAGGTGAAGAGCCTGGGAAAGGTTAGCTTGAAAAGGCAAGGCTCAGCAGGTACATGATAATATTCATCTAATATTTGGAAGGTTGTCAGGTGGAAGAAAGACTAGATTTCTACTGTTGCTACAGAGAAGAGAACTAGGTCAAGTGAGTGAAAGTTAAAAGAAAGTAATTTTAGCTCAATGTAAGGAAGAACTTTTTAAATAATTAGGTACTTGAAAAAATTGAGAGATTCTTGGTTTTACCGCAATGGGCACCTTTCCATCAAAAAAGAACAAAATCTCTCCCTACCATCTTGTCCTCTGAGGTTCTTAGCCATGTATTCCTTTAGAGCAAGAGTTCAGAACCTTCATGTTATAGACCTCTTTGACAGTCTTGTGAAAATTATGCACCCTTTCTAGAAAAATGTTTAGTTGTTTTCATTAATAAAGTGTAAATGTAAGGAAAGTGGGATTTGTTGTTGTTTTTTTCTGGAGTTCAGTTTCCTAGGCTCAGTCTAAATTGTAAACATTTGAAGGATTAATCTCTTTTGAACCCTGATAATTCACAGCTGTGCTGAGTCACATAGGTTTTGTGCCTTCTGACTCTGAACCAATCAGGAGTCGAGTATTTGTTTTATGTTCTGGGAGGCTGACATTTTGCTTTGGGGGTTTGCTTATGAGAAGGAATATTTTGATTCCCTGGATGGGCTGAGTAGCCATTTGTTAAGAACCCCCTGACTACAGAGAGGTTTGTGTTTTCCTGATCCAGTGGTGTCTGTAGGTGGTTGTATTACTTTGTTCAGACAGTAGGAGCCCTGTCTGTTGAATCTCTGTGCTAATTTCTCAGTTTGCATTTTCTCCATATTCAGGGTGCTGACCTTTATCCTGAACTAGTGAATGTAATTGATTAAGATTGTTGACCCTTTTAAAAGTTGTCTTTTTTTTTAGAGCAGATAAAGGAACCTGTGCTAGCAGGCCATCTTGGGATTGCTAGGGTGCTTGCTATTACATAATTGAAGGAAATGCTAAATTTCAGTTGTAGGCAAATGGAAATGAGGATATAACACTTTCCTCTCAAAGTTTGGGACCCCTCTGAAATCTACCTATTGATTATGTCTGTGTGTCTCAAGTCAAGAACCCCTGATTTAGAGGAAGTATTCAATATGTGAAAGACTATCTTGTTCGTTATTATCTCAGGGGTACCAAGAGAGCAGGTATGTTGCAGGGCGGCCAGGTGGCTCAACGAGTAAAAGCACCGCCTCCAGTGTCGGGATGACCTGGGAATCAAATTTGGGCTCATATTCTCATCACCACATCCAGAAATAACTGGCCATGTAACCTTGAGCAAGTTACTTAACCCCGATTGCTTTAAAAAAAAAAAAAAGAAAGGTATGTTGAATGACCTCAAAGGTCCCTTCTAGTTTTTAGGATCCTCAAGAAAACATATTTTGAAGAAAAATATATTCAAATATGTTGCCTACTGAAAAGTCCAACCTCTCCCTCCTATTCCTATAAATATATATATATATATATATAGTCTTACCACCAGGTAGACTTGATAATACCTGAACGAAAGCCCCAAGATATTGCATAATTTTAGGAAGATGTGATTTCTGATTGACTGAGAGACCTCTGGGAGAGAGACGTGGAGAAGAAACAACTAGGGGATGAGAGGCAATACAGGGCTGGAATGGTTCTCCAATGAGAGATTCCCTTGGAGTTGTAGGCAAGTCAGAAAAAGCCAGCATTTCATCATTTCCCTTGATGCCCACAACCTTTACACTAAAAGATTGTGAAGAATGTTCTCTTGCAAGTTGAGTTGAGATTTCCCCTTACACTTGGGTCAAAAGGGGAAATCTCAACTCAACCTGGAACAGAACATTCTTTTAAGGTAAAGGCATCAAGGGAAATGGTGAAATTCTGGCTTTTTCTGACTTACCTACAGCTCCAAGGGAGATAATGATAATCATGTAAAGAGAACAAATATATTAGCACAAAAAAGATAGTAATTGGGAAAACATTTAAAACTATCTAAAACACATTAGTTTAGGGGATAGAAAGCACAACCTGAGTTTTGTTGCCATTTGAACTTGTCTTCATTTGTATGATCAGAATAATTGTGCACATCACTTTTTTGGTTCTTCATACTGCATACAGATTTTTCTATACTTCTTTGAATTCTTCATATTGCCATTCCTTCTGGTATAGTTATAGTCTATTATATTCATATATAGCCAGATCCCAATTAGTATGAATAATGAATTCTCTGAATTGTCTGCATGTATTAAAATTTACACCATTTAAAATCATAATTATGTAAAATATAACAAAGATGTAGTAAAAATTTGAATAATGAGACTACTGAAAGGAATTCATTATTTGCACTAATTGGGATCTAGGTGGACCACAATTTGCCAGAAATTCCCGCCTCATTAAATATCACTTATTTACCATTTCTTCTTTTTAAAAATAATGCAGCTCAGGGTGGCCAGGTAGCACAGTGAGTAAGAGCACCGGCCCCAGTGTTGCCATGACCTGGGGATCGAATCCAGGCTCAGATACTTAGCACCACACCCAGAAATAGCTGGCCATGTAACCTTCAGCAAGTTACTTAACCCCAATTGCTTTAAAAAAAATTATGCAGCTCTTAACAGTTTCATGCAGGTATATGTATATATACATATATGTATATATATAGATATACATACATACACATACAAATATATACATATGTGTATCTATCTATCTATCTATTCTTATGCATAATAACCTTGGGATTTAAGCCTAAAAGAAGGAACAAATAGTCAAAGGATATAAATATCTAGTAACTTTTGTCAAATAATTCTAAGTTGTTTTCCCAAGCTAGGTCATTCAGGTCACTGAGGGCAGGGGCTGTTTTTCTGTCCCTCTTTGTATCCCTAGTACTTAGCAAGGCAGCATACACTTGTTGACTGAATGACCAAACAGTTGGTTACCACAGTTGTTCACAGTTTCACTAGCAGTGAATTATGTCTATTTTCCCACATCGTTGCCAATGCTGAATTTTTCTGTCTTTTATTATCATTGTCAATTTGATGGATATGAGGTCATATGCTAGTATTATTGCAGTTTGCATTTCTCCAATTATTGTTAATTTGAGGCACTTTTTAGATGATTGTTCATGGCTTGCTTTTTAAAGAACCATTTGTTTATATCCTTTTACTACTTATATTTTTGATAATAACTCTTAATCTTACTGATTAGTGTCATAGTGTCAGAGGGCTCTAAATGAAATGGCATTAACTGATAAATTACCATACATGTGTACTTTTATGAAAGCAAAGATTAAACAAATTGATCATCCACATGGCTATCTTCCCTAGCAGGCATTTGATTGTAGAATGCTTTGAACAGAGAATATGCACTAATAAAATTAAACTGCTCTCTGCAGACAACTTCTGGATTCACAGAAAACACCCTCCCCTCCCCTCTCCTTTCCTCTTCTTTTTCCCTTACTAATTGGCCTGATCCTAATGAGCATGGGAATTTTGACCTGCTCTTTTTGCAAACTGAGTCTGTTTACCACCCACTTAGGGAATACAGTTAATCTGCAATGTAGTTAGTTCATTGCATTCACACTGAATTTAGTGCACACACCTTTATGCCATAGCCCACTCAAACTCAAAACTTCTGGCAGCTTCAGGCCCCACAGTATTATCTGTTACCACTGTCAGTTAAGGGAGAATTTTTTTGTATATGTAAAACATTTTACTTTGTGAGTAGGCCTATGTGAAAATACAACCAATGCTAATTCAAAAATGCATCACAACATGTAACATTTTGCTTTACAGATGTCTTTCCAGGAAGTAATCTAAGGGATAAAGTATGACCTGGATCCATAGAAAAGAGCATTTTTTCTATGTCCTGAATAGTGCAAAGGATTAAAAAAACATCAAATTCATATATTATATATTAAATTAGCCTCAGAAAACCATCCCTAGCATAGTTTTCACAGAAGACTGATGAAAATGTCAAAAAATTACTGTAAAATCTGGGTACTTTAAGAGATGAATCAATTTTTTAGGCTACTATAACTGCTCTAGCATTTTATATAGCAATTGTTGTATTATAGTATTATAATATACCATAATATTATAGTAACATAAATGAATCACCATTCAGTCGTATATCAAAGAAGTGACTGATTAAGATCTGAGGATATAGTCATAAAGCAGAGCAGAACGGTTGGTTGGTTTGTTGGTTGTTGTTCTTTGTTCTTGAAAAGAACTGAGATGACATCACTATGTTGAGGTGAGGGTACAGTGTGCCTGACTGTGACTGATCAGACCAATATGAGCTCAGAAGGGTCTCCTGGGGTCAAGCACAAACAGTGTAACCGTAATGAAATTTCAAGATCCATTTGTATTGGAAAGCTAAGAGATACTTAGCACCTAGTTTCAAAGTAAGCATTTGGTTTTTTTTTTTTAAAGCAATCGGGGTTAAGTAACTTGCTCAAGGTTACACGGCCAGTTATTTATGGGTGTGGTGCTGAGTATCTCAGCCCAAATTTGATCCCCAGATCATCCCGACACTGGAGCCGGTGCTCTTACTCACTGAGCCACCTGGCTGCCCCTTAAATTTTCAAAGTTTTTTATTATTATTTTTTTAAAGCAATTGGGGTTAAGTAACTTGCTCAAGGTTACACAGCCAGTTATTTCTGGGTGTGGTGCTAAGTATCTGAGCCTGGGACTCGATCCCAAGATCATCCTGACACGACACTGGGGCCAGTGCTCTTACTTGCTGAGCCACCTGGCCGCCCCTTAAGCATTTGTTAAAGAAACAGAATGTATGAACCTTTGTTGCTGACATGACAGGAAGGGGATGAACAGGGAGGATTTATACTGCATTTAAGAAAGAGCACAAGCTGGATACTCAGAACTTTTTGGGATGAGCATTTGAAGGCTGGGCTGCTGCTGCTAGACTGGAACTTCTGTAGAGAAAGTGATCTTGATTTTGAGAACAAAGCTTATGGTACTGAAGATTTCCAAGGGCCAACTGGAGCTGCTGAGGACTTCCCACAGCCAGCTACTGCTGCTGAGGAGCTGCTGAGGACTTCCAAGGGCTATCTGGAGCTACCAGAGGAAGCATGACTGTGGTGTTGGTACTTTGTCTGTCTATGGCTTTGTTAAGCCTTTTCTTCCCAGGAACAGAGACTGTGAAGAATTTGAGATAGACTGGACACTGTGAGTCCCAATGTAGAGCAGGAACTGCACAAAGATCTGGACAAGGAGCTGGGAGCTGTCTGCCTTTGAACTTAGGTAGCAGTTGGTTACATTTGGGTGGGAGCTGGGACCATGGAAGAGGAACCATGGAAGCTGAAAGCCTGCCCCAAATCAAGATGAAAAGAACTCTCCCTGGGTCCTGAGTAGTAATGAAATTGTGATTTACTTGTGACCGAGGGGTGGATGGCCTGTGTATTTTCCACTACCCCTTAAAAGGGTACTGAGTAGTGACTGATGACTGAATAGTCACTGGTTTGTAACTTAGTGTGCCTCATGGGTGGACAACTTTGACCTTTCATACTTTATAATTTAATGATTGAGTTACTAAGTGATTGACTGACTAAATGTTTGTACTTCATTCAAAATTATATGACCACTTTGGTGAAAACTATGTGACTATTTTATTGATGAGTTGTTGAGTTGTGACATTGTGAATGCTGTATTTTGATTTTCTGTGATAAGTTGTAACATTGTGAATGCTCTATCTTGATTTTCTGTGAATGTTTTACTCTGATTTGTTACCGAATAAATAGATTTTTCACTACATTATGTAATCGAATTTTGAAAGCTGTTCACAGCAGCAGACCTCTGGAAAGCTGCTCGTGTGTGGCTTTACAAATGGTTCACATGAACATTTGTAGTGGAGATGTCTCTAAATTTGTATATCTCAGGTAGAATGAACAGAGGACTAGAAGATTAGCTGCTTAACTTCTCTCAATTTCAGTTTCTTCATCTGAAAAAATGGAAATTATAATATATGCCCTAGGGGGAATCTGCCTCATGTGATTTTTGTGAGGATCAAATGAAGCACTGCTGGTGCCTTAGGTTACCCACTCTGTATAAGTGTGGCTCTAGCCTTGCTTCATTTCACTCCCTAGCTATCATCTTGATAGTCACATTACTTCTTCACAAGTAACTTCAGTTCCAATTCCTCCTTTTCAATTTGGAACCATAATAAAAATCAACGTTGTCATTACTACTGGAAAGGATATTTCATTCTACCATGGCTTCACTCATCATCTCTATAACTTTCCAAAGCAAAGTGCTTTTTCTTGACTTTAGTACTTCCTTCTCTCCAAAAGTATTGTTTCCCCCTTTTGGAATGTAACTTCATTGAGAACCTGGACTGTCTTCACTTTTATATTGGTCATGGCATATAGTAAATGCTTCATAAATATTTTTTATTTATTTCTTCATTTAGACATTAATTCATTGTGTATGAAAGTACAGTATAAACTATACAATGTCATGCAGATTTAAAGTATAATTATTGTGTGACAGGTAGAAAATAAAGATGAAATCAGTCAATCAACAAACATTTATTAAAACTTTACTATGTGCCAACTGTGCTAAGCAATAGTAAAAGTCACCCCATCTAAAATAACTCTAGACAGTATAAAATACCTGGGAGTATGCCTGCTGAAACAAATCCAGGAACTATATAAATAAAATTATAAAAATTTTTATGCAAATAAAATGAGATTTAATTGATTGGAGAAATATTAATTGTTCATGAGTAGGCAGGGCCAATATAACAAAATGACAATTTTACCAAAACTAATTTACATATTTGATAGTATCCAAATTGAATTACCAAAATTATATTTTTTACTAAATTATGATATGAAGAAAAAGAACTTACATTCTCCCCCCATTTTAAATTTTAAGTTATTCTGAACTTGGCAAGCATCAAATAAACATGTTATTCCTTATTTTAAAAAGAGCATAAAACAGAGGATTATATGTGCAACAGCTAATTTATATTATGTGCAGCTACTATATATACATATATATTTATGCGTATCTCTAAATAAGTATATACACATAATAAAGTCAACACAATGGTTCGAAGACTGTCCTGCTTGCCTACATCTCCCTCTGAGAATATTTATTTTCTTTCCTTTGCCTTTAAACATGGCTACATTGATGCTCTTTTCTTTCTTTTCCTGGAAGCACTATTGCTACTGCCTCTCTTAGCTCCAATTATTCACTCTTCCAAATTCTTCCCTTGAGCCACTACAAAATGGACATACAAAACAAATCCACATATTAGAAATGTCAGAAAAAGTTGTCTCATTCTGCTTCTTTAGTTCATCACTTTTCTGTCAAGAGATGGAAAGCATCATTCATCACTGGTCCTCTGGAATTATGGTTGGTCAGAAGTTTTTTGTTTGTTTAAAAAAAAACAGATTATTATTTTTATATTTTAAGTAACAAGCATTTTTTAATCTATCCCTCTCACTGCCCCACCCCACTGAGTAAACTAAATAAAACCCCAAACATCTCCTTGCCAAGAAAAGCTCTTCAAAATGCACATCTTTTCCAGCAGATCACCTCCTGTTTCATCCCCACTCTCATTTATCTCAATCTTTCTCTGTCTACTGGCTGCTTCCCTACTTTCTACATATAAGTGCATGTAGCCCTCATTCTCAGAAAACCCTCACTTGATCCATCCAATTCTATGTACTATCATCCCATATTTTTTGAATGTTTAGTTTTTTTTAAAATAACAATTTATTTTTAGTTTTCAACATTCATTTCCACAAGATTTTGAGTTCCAAATTTTCTCCTGTCCTCTCCTCTCTCCCCACCCCAAGATGGCATGCATTCTGATTACCTCTTCCCTCGCTCTTCCCTCCTTTCTATCACGCATCCTCTCTTATCCTTATCCCTCTTGCTTTCATGTAGGGCAAGACAGATTTCTATATCCCATTGCTTGCATAACTTATTTTCAAGTTGCATGTAAAAACAATTTTTAACATTTGTTTTTAAAACTTCGAGTTACAAATTCTCTCCCTTCTTCTCTTCCCACCCACCCACATTGAGAAGGCAAGCAATTCAATATAGGTTATACATGTGTACATATACAAAACACTTCCATAATAGTCATATTGTGACAGACTAACTATATTTCTCTCCATCCTATCCCTACCCCCCCATTTATTCTATTTTCTCCTTTGACCCTGTTCCTTTTCAAAAATGTTTGATTCTTACTACCCTGTCCCCTAATCTGCCCTCCATTCCATCCTTACACACTCCCCTACCCTTATCCCTTTCCCCTACTTTCCTGTAGGGTAAGATACCCAATTGAGTTTGAATGTTCTTCCCTCCTTAATCCAAATAGGATGGGAGTAAGCTTCACTCATTCCCTCTCACCTCCCCGCTCTTCCCCTCCATTGTAAAACCTTTTCCTTGCCTCTTTTATGTGAGATAATTTAGCCTATCCTATCTTTTCCTTTCTCCTATTCTCAATATATTGCTCTCTCACATTTTAATTTGATTTTTTAGATATCTTCCCTTCATATTCAACTCACCCTGTGCTCTCTATCTATATATGTGTGTGTGTGTATGTCTGTATGTATATATTTATATGTGTGTGTGTGTATTTCCTCAGACTACCTTAATACTGAAAAAGGTCTCTTGAGTTACAAATGTAATCTTTCCATGTAGGAATATAAATACTTCAACTTTAATAAATCCCTTACGATTTCTCTCTCCTGTTTACATTTTCATGCTTTTCTTGATTCTTCTATTTGAAAGTCAAAATTTCTATTTGGTTCTGGTCTTTTCATCAAGAATGCTTTAAAATCCTCTATTTCATTAAATATCCTTATTTCCCCTGAAGGATTACACTCAGTTTTGTTGGATAGCTGATTCTTGCTTTTAATTCTAGCTCCTCTGACCTCCAGAATATCATATTCCAAGCCTTTTGATCCCTTAATGTAGAAGCTGCTAAACCTTGCGTTATCCTGATTGCATTTCAATAATATTCAAATTGTTTCTTTCTAGTTACTTGCAATATTTTCTCTTTGATCTTGGAACTCTGGAATTTGACTACAATATTCCAAGGAGTTTTCCTTTTGGGATCTCTTTTAAGAGGTGATTAGTGAGTCCACTAATTTAGATTTTATCCTCCAGTTTTAAAATATCAGAGCAGATTTGATAATTTCATTTTTTTTGGAGGGGGGAAGGCAAGGCAATTGGGGTTAAGTGACAGTGTGTCAAGTATCTGAGGCCACATTTGAACTCAGGGTCTTCTGACTTCAAGGTCAGTACTCTATTCACTGCACCACTTAGCTGCCACTGATAATTTCTTGAAAGACAATGTCTGTCCTCTTTTTTTGATCACAGCTTTCAAGGTAGTCCAATAATTTTTAAATGATCTCTCCTGGATCTGTCTTACAGGTCAGTGGTTTTCCAATGAGATATGTCGCACATTTTCTTCTATTTTTTCATTCTTTTGGTTCTGTTTTATAATTTCTTGATTTCTCATAAAGTCATTAGCTTCGATTTGCTCCTTTCTAATTTTTAAGGAATTAGTTTATTCAGTGAGCTTTTGGACTTCCTTTTCCATTTGGCCAATTTTTCTTTTGAATGCATTCTTCTCCTTATTGGCTTTTTGGAACTCTTTGGTCATTTGGTTTAGTCTAATTTTTTAAGGTGTTATTTTCTTCAGTACTTTTTTTGGGTCTCCTTTAGTAAGCTGTTGACTAGTTTTTCATGATTTTCTTGCATCACTTCCATTTCTCTTCTCAATTTTTGCTCTACTTCTCTTACTTTATTTTAAAAATTATTTTTGAACTCTTCCATGGCCTGTGACCAATTCATATTTTTTCTTGGAGGCTTTTGCTGCAGGAGTTTTGACTTTGCTTTCTTCTCCTGGTTCCATGTTTTGATCTTCTTTGTCACCAAGGTAAGATTCTATAGTTTGACTTTTTTTTTAATGCTGTTTACTCATCTTCCCAGTCAAATACTTGACTTTATACATCTTTGTCACGGTAGTGAGGGTATGGGTGTGTGTGTGTGTGTGTGTGTGTGTGTGTGTGTATTGTCCAAGGCTTCTGGGGTTTTGTATCAGCTACTTGATTCCACACCATCTCTGGGCCCAGAGCTCTGGAAGCAGTTGTCACCACTGCTGCTACTGCTACTGCTGCTGCTGCCACCACTGCTGCTTCCACAGCCAACTTCACCCCTCCAGCGATGGGGTTGGACCCCAGCTGGATCACATTTCTCTTTCACCCAGGTCCCACAGGGTTTTACCACTGACCTTCTTTGGTGTCTTTGGTGTTTGTGGGTTGAGAAGCCTGGAAACTGCCTCAGCTGCCATCTATGCATTCCCCTGAGGCCTGCTCTGACCCTGTCTGTGTTGGCATGGCCCACGCCAGACTACACTCTACTCCAAACCTGGTTTGACAGATGTATCAGCAAGCACCCCAGCATCCCCAGGGTGGCTGCCAACACAGGTTCTTAGATCTGCTTTGTTAAAGGAAAGCAACTCAAAATGGCTTAACAAGCTTACTTTTATCAGTCAAATATGTATCATTTACTTAGTTCAGGGGAAAAAGGTCAGCACCCCGAACTTCAGAGTATACAGACAGAATTATCAAGACAGAGAAACAGATCAAGTAGACAGGTTTCCAAAGTGTCCGACCATTACATCCATACCAAATCTACATCTGGGTTTTTCAAAGCCGGGGGGCTCTCAACAATGGCTTCCCAGAGTCTCATCTGATTAAATCACAGAACACTTCTCAAAGTGAGCCCCAAAGCAAAGCCTCACATCAGGGATTATATAGCTTTCTCCTGGGTCAGAGAATGTAACCACCCTCTTGACCCACTGCCCAATCACACAGCATCAAGGTGTGGGCATTCCTGAAAACCAAGCCTCCTGCCACAGGCTCCATGTGACCACATTCAGAGCTCTGGAAGCAGTTGTCACCACTGCTGCTACTGCTACTGCTGCTGAGTCAGAACATTCAAGTGACTTGCCCAGACTTGCACAGCTAATGAGTGATTGATGTGGGATTTGAACTCACATATTTCTGATTCCAAGTCCTGCTATATACTTTAGCATTCTGGGAAGGTATTTCAGAAAATGGGCAAAGCACGATCTTATGTTTCATGGTGTGTTCACAATGAAAAAAAGGGCACTGTTCTGATGAGAACAGAAGAGATGTTAAAATTAGTGGCAGGAAATAAAGATGCCCCAGATATGGCAGACCTTGAAATCAGGCAGAGGAAGTTGGATTTGTTAAGGTAAGAAATAGTGAGCCAATGAAGTTTTTTTTGAGCAGAGGAATAAAGGGAGAGTGAATGTGTCATCTGACAAAGGCAAATCTAATAGTGGTATTGTAGGACAGACTAGAATGAATGGGGGAGCCTAGGGCCAGGGAGGCTAGCTAGGAAGATGTTTCTTTCAATTCTCTAAGAGGAAAGATGAGTGGTTCAGGATGGCAGTGGAATCAAAATTTGATTAGTAGTACTAGGGTCAGAAGCAGTTGTAAGCAAGTACTTAAGGCAGGAGTGGTCATGTAAAAGTCTAAGAAGGGAATGGAGAACAGAATTGGTTCCTAAATATGGCAGAAGTTGAGGAAGGCCAGAATGGCTCAGTGCACAGAGGCCTGATCAACAAGGGGGGCAAGTCATCCCACCAACCACAAGGGCCACTACCAGGAGGGGTAAAGGGTTATGAAAGGGAGGGTGAGAAGGGAGGGAAGAAGTAAGGGGGAAGGGGTGAAAAACGGAGGGGGGGGGATGATAAGGGAATACTGAGGGAGGCAGTGGTCAAAAGAAAAACTATTAAGGAGGGGAAGGGAGAAGGGGAGAAAAAATATAAGCATTAACAGGGGAGGGAATAGGATGGAGGGAAAGAAACAGATAACATGACTGTGAATGTGAATGGAATGACCTCTCCCTAAAATGGAGGTGGATAGCAGAATGGATTAAAAGACATAATCCTACAATATGCTGTTTACAAGAAACACATCTGAAACAGAGGAATACACACAGGGTAAAGGTAAAAGGCTGGACTAAAATATATCATGCCTTAGCTAAAGTAAAAAAAGCAGGGGTAGCAATGCTTATCTCAGATAAAGCAAAAGCAAAAATTGATCTAATTAAAAGAGATAAGGAAGGAAACTATATACCGCTAAAAGGCACCACTGAGAATGAAGCAATATCATTACTTAACATATATGTACCAAGTGGTACAGCATTCAGATTCCTAGAGGAAAAGGTAAGAGAATTAGAGGAAGAAATGGATAGCAAAACTATACTAGTGGGGGACCTTAATCACCCCCTTTCTGAAATTGATAAATCCAAATTCAGAGTAAACAGGAAAGAAGTTAAGGAGGTGAACAGAATTTTTAGAGAGGATAGGTATGATAGATCTCTGGAGAAAACTGAATGGGGATAAAAAGGAATATACTTTCTTCTCAGAGGTACATGGCACATACACAAAAATCAACCATGTACTAGGACACAAAAACCTCACAATTCAGTGCAGAAAGGCAGAAATAATAAATTCATTATTCTCAGATCATGATGTAATAAAAATCATATGCAATAAAGGGCCATGGAAAGACAGACTAAAAACTAATTGGAAATTAAACAATTTAATCCTAAAGAATGAGTGGGTCAAAAAAGAAATCAGAGAAACATTCAGTAACTTCATCCAAGAGAATGACAACAATGCGACATCATACCAAAATTTGTGGGATGCAGCAAAGGCAGTCCTTAGGGGAAGTTTTATATCCCTGAATGCATACATGAATAAATCAGAGAAAAGGGAGGTCAATGAATTGGGCATGCAAATGAAAAAGCTAGAAAAAAAAGAAATTGGAAATCCTGAATTAAATACTACATTACAATTTGAAAACCAAAGGAGAGATTAATAAAATTGAAATTAAGAAAACTATTGAATTAATAAATAAAATTAAGAGCTGGTTTTATGAAAAAAAAATAAAATTGATAGACCCTTAGTCAATATGATAAAAAAAAAGAAAGAAGAAAAGCAAATTATGAGTATCAAAAATGAATAGGGTGAATCAATGAAGAGGAAATTAAAACAATAATTAGGAATTATTTTGGCCAGTTGTATGCACATAAATTTGATAATCTTAGTGAAATGGATGAAAATTTACAAAAATATAAGTTGCCCAGATTAACTGAAGAGGAAGCAAATTACTTAATCCCATCTCAGAAAAAAAAAATGTACAAGTCATCAGTGAACTCCCTGGTTAAAAATCTCCAGGACCAGATGGATTTATTAGTGAATTCTATCAAACATTTAAAGAACAATTGATTCCAATACTCTACAAACTACTTGGGAAAATTAGTGAAGAAGGAGTCCTACCAAATTCTTTTTAGGATACAAATATGGTACTGATACTTAATCAGGAAGAGATAAAACAGAGAAAGAAAATTATAGGCCAATTTCCCTCATGAATATAGATGCAAAAATTTTCAATAAAATATTAGCAAGAAGATAACAGCAACTTATCACAAGAATAATACAATTTCATCAGTAACATTTATTCCAGGAATGCAAGAATGGTTTAATATTAGGAAAACATCAGTATAATTGATCATATCAACAATAAAACTAGCAAAAACCACATGATTATCTCAATAGATGCAGAAAAGGCTTTTGACAAAGTACAAATTCCATTCCTATTAAAAACAGTAGAAAGTATAGGAATAAATGTAGTTTTCCTTGAAATAATGGGTAGCATCTATTTAAAGCCATCAACAAGTATTATATGTAATGGGGAGAAGCTAGAAATATTTCCAATAAGATCAGGGGTAAAACAAGTATGTCTACTATCACCCATCTTATTCAATCTGGTACTGGAAAAGTTACAGTAGCAATTAGAGAAGAAAAAGAAATCAAAGGAATCAAATTAGGCAAAGAAGAGATCAAGTTATAACTTTTTGCAGATGATATGATGATATACTTAGAGAATCCTAGAGAATCACGTAAAAAACTACTTGAGACAATAAATTTGGCAAAGTTGCAGGATATAAAATAAACCCACATAAATCCTCGGCATTCCTGTATATTTCTTATGAAATTCAACAGCAAGAGGTAGAAAAAGAAACCCATTTAAAGTTACTGTATATATTATAAAATATTTGGCCCTCTACCTGCCAAAAAAATCCAAGACCTATATGAACACAAGTACAAAACACTTTTCACACAAATAAAGTCAGATCTAACTAATTAGAAAGCCATCAATTGCTAATGGCTGGGTCAAGCTAATATAATAAAAATGATAATTTTACCCAAATTAAATTATATATTTAGTGCCATACCAATCAGTTTACCAAAAAACTATCTTATAGAGCTAGAAAAAAATAATAACAAAATTAATTTGGAAGAACAAAAGGTCCAGAATATCAAGAGAATTAATGAAAAGAAATGCTAGGGATGGTGGACTAGCTATAACAGATTTTAATCTGTACTATAAAGCAGCAGTCCTCAAAATTACTTGGTACTAGCTGAGAAACAGAGTAGTGGATCAATGAAATAGATTTGGTACACAAGACTCAGCAGTCAATAATTATAGTAATCTACTGTTTGATAAACCCAAAGACCCCAGTTTTGGGGATAAGAACACAATATTTGACAAAAAATGCTGGGAAAACTGGAATATAGTATGTCAGAAATTGGACACAGACCATTATCTAACACCATATACCAAAATCAAATCTAAATGGGTGCATGATCTAGGTATAAAGGCGGATACTGTAAGCAATATGGGGAAGCAAGGAATAGTTTACCTGACAGATTTGTGGAGAGGGGAAGACTTTATGACCAAACAAGAATCAGAGAGCATTACAAAATCCAAATTGGATAGTTTTGATTACATTAAATTGAAAAGCTTCTGTACAGACAAAGCCAATGTAACCAGGATTTGGAGAGAATTGGAAAATTGGGAAAGAATTTTTACAACCTATGTCACTGATAAAGTACTGATTTCTAAAATATACAGAGAATTGAGTCAAATCTATAAAAATACAACTCATTCCCCAATTGATAAATGGTCAAAGGATATGAACAGGCAATTTTTAGAGGAAGAAATTAAAGCTATCTATAAGCACATGAAGAAATGCTCTAATTCACTATTGATTAGAGAAATGCAAATCAAAACAACTCTGAGGTACCACATGTCACCAGTCAGACTGTCTAAGATGACAAAACAGGAAAATGACAAATGCTGGAGAGTATGTGGACAAATTGGAACACGAATGCATTGCTGGTGGAGTTGTGAACTGATGCAACCATTCTGGAGAGCAATCTGGAATTATCCCCAAAGGGCTATAAATAATTTCATACCATTTGACCCAGCAGTACCACTTCTGGTTTTGTATCCGAAAGAGATCATAGAAGTGGGAGGAAGACCCATATGTACAAAAATATTTATAGCAGCTCTTTTTTTGTTGGCAAAGAATTGGAATTTAAGTGGATTCCCATCAATTTGGGAATGGCTGAACAAGTTGTTCTATATGAATGTAATGGAAAACTATTGGGCTATAAGAAATGAGGAACAGATGGACTTCATATTTACCTGGAAATCTTATACAAACTGTTGCTGAGTGAGAAGAGTAGAGTCAGGAGGAATTTGTACACAATTACAGATGAAATGTATGTGTGATGACCAACTTTGATAAAAAACTGGACTCTTCTCAGCAATCCACCATTATAAGTCAACCCCAGAAGACTCAGGATGGAGAGAGATGTTTACATACAGAGAAAGAACTGTGTTTGAACCCAGATTGAAGGAAACTACCTGCTCTTTTTCTTTTTCTTGTTTGGTTTTGTTTCCTCTTTCACATTGTTCATTCCATCTGAAACAATCCTTCTTTATAACCTGAGTAATGCCTAACGTGAAAGTATTTGCAGATATTATACTTGATTGTATGATGCCATGGTGGGGGGAGGGGTGGAGGGAGAGAAAATTTGAAACTCGATGAATTGTGGTCATGAATCTTGTAAAATAAAAGTAAACGAATTAATAAAGACCAAAAAAAATGAAAAAAAAATAGCAGAAGTTCCAAATAGCCAAGTTCGTACACTGACACATTTTGCACAATGAAGATGCCTACAGATTCTTTTTTTTATTTTTTCAAATGCTTTATTAACTTCTGATTTACATCATTCATTTCTGCCAGATTATGAGTTACAAATTTTTTCACTGTGTTTCCCCTGCCCACCGCCCCCAAATATCAATGCCACAAGATATCCCCTCCTCCAATCTGCTCTCTCCCATATTTTCTCCCATACCCCTTTCGACTTTTCCAGTGGATTTCTATGCCCAGTGCCTGTATGTCTCATTTCCCAATTACATGTAAAATAGGATTAACTTTATTATTCAAATATATATATACATATGTACAAATATAATTTTATTATTCAAATATATATATGCATATATATTTGAATATTTGATTTTAAAACTTTGAATTCCAGATTCATTCCCTTCCTCCCTTGTTACCCACCCTTACTGGGAAGATAAGCAGTTCAGTATAGGTTGTACATGTGTGGCTAATGCAAAACAACAACATTGTAGATATTTTGTAAAAGACTGACTATATTTCCCTCCCTCCTATCCCATCTCCCACTTGTTCTATTCTCTACTTTGATCCCGTCCCTTTTCAAAAGTGGATGCTTCCAACTCCCCCCCCCAAAGCCTCCCCTCCCTCCCGTCCCCCCCCCCCATCATCCCCTTCCCTCCCTACTTTCCTGGAGGGTGAGATACCCTATTTAGTCTTTATTTCATTCCCTCCTCACGCCAAATTCAATGGGAACAAGGTTGACCCTTTCCCTTTGCCTTCCTATTATTCCCCTCCATTATAACCATTTCCCCTTGCCTCTTCTATATGAGATAGTGTACCCCATTCTGTCTCTCCCAATCTCCTCTCATTATATTCCTCTCTCACCTCTTAGGCCTACCGTGTCTCCCCAATAATAAGACACTGTCTTATTATTTTTTTTTGAAAGAAAAACACCAGAGGGCTTATTTTCAGGGGAGGGCTTATGTTGTCCTGCCTCAGCTCTCTTCTGCGGCACTGCTCTCAATGGCGCCAGCAAGCAAATCACTGGGGAAGAACAGGATTATGCGCTCACTGCTGCAGCTCTGATTGGATGCAGCTCGGAGTGCGGCATGCGTTTCATGGGGGGGGGGGACGGTGCATACAGAGGGTACCGTAATGTAGCGTGTAGCGCAGGGGATCACCTTCACTACAGTAGCAATCTCAATAGGGCTTATTTTGGGGGGAGGGCTTATTTTAGGGGAATCTTACACAGTAAGGGGAGGGCTTATTTTCGGGACAGGTCTTATTATCGGGGAAACATGGTATGGATTCTTAGGAGCCTATTTTGAGGAAGTTAGTCTTGGATGAGAATGGGAAAGTCAGCTGCCTACATAGTGGACACATCCAGAAGGTTTTTATATTCCTTTTCTCTTTATCCCTTATCTCTTCTGCTCCAACTTTTTCAATGGATATATGAACATTACAGCTGTTGTTCAATGGAATGTGTGAAATTCTTTAGGATAAATTTGGGAATGTATACATGGGAATGCAATTACTTAAAAATTTTGCATGTCATCAGAATAAAATTATATTTGAATAATATGAGAGACAGTTCTTCTAGGGGTATAATAAGATGAGGGAGGGGATCAAGGAAGAATACAACATAAGACAGAATGCATAATTTCATTAAATGAATACAAAATAGCTATGAATTCACATGTGTTTTTAGTTATAAAAGCATATGAGGTTATCCTGAGCTACAAAGGAACTTTTGCTTGCTTTGGACCTTTTCCAACACACACACACACAAAACCATATACTGTTATGGACAACTCCAGATTTAAGAAAAGAAAGGAAGAACATGACCTAGTGCTTTATTGTTTTAGAAATACCTAAAATTTTAAAAGGGAGCAAAAATGTAATGATTTCTTATTGTATTCAGAATTTGTGATAATTTGGATGTGGAATGATAATGAACTTTACTTCTGTGCTTACTTATCATACCTCATTAAACAAATTGATAATGAAAACAAGATGGGAGGAGGGATGTTTAACTCACCAAAGAGAAAAACCATAGCTCTTCACCAAACCCATTTGTAAACAAATAATTAACCAGCCAATTATAAACGGTCTTTATTTGTTAATTAAAGCTTGTCCAGTAAGAAGTCTTCTTGGCAGCATTAAGTCATATTTTTATTAATTTTATTGTATTATGTATTTTTAAGGAAGAAAAATTCATGGAATGTGGAGATCTTTCTTTAAGAGATGTTATCTCAGTTTTTATTTTGATTTCTGCAGGGCTTTGCATATAGTAGAGTATTTGTGTGCTTGTTAAATTGAATGCCTTTAAAAGCAACTTTCTAGTTCATGCTCTTTCTTCAAATGAGTTTCAAGTTTTCCTTCCTTTTATTAGTTTTTACTGTATTCCCTTATGCTGTTCATACATAAACACTCACAGATTCACACACACTATATGTGCACATATATCTAATACATATACACACATAACAATAAATATATAAATGCATATGTCTCTAAACATAAACACATATTATTCTGAATTAAAGAGTTTGAATTAGAGAATTGCTTTTAAAGAAATTCAATTCAACAAATATTTATTAAGCAGAGTATTTAAGTAGCATCAAGGTAGACTGCAAGAAACCTGGATAGATCCTGATCTCCTGGTGAATTGCTGTTAGCTAGCTAGAGAGGGACCATTTATTACTTACATAATAAGTTCCATTGAAGTGTGCAACATTTTAAGATATTAAAAAAACAACAGGGAGAGCTAGGTGGTATAGAGCTCTGGCCCTGGAGTCAGGAGGACCTGAGTTCAAATCCGTTCTCAGAGACTTGACACACTTAGTAGCTGTGTGACCTTGGACAAGTCATTTAACCCCAATTGCCTTGCATTCCCCCCTTTGAAAAAAAACCCAACTAGCTAACATAGCCCTTGTTCTTAAGGAGCTTAAATGTTTATGGGGACAAAAGATAACACATAAAAACAGGAGCTAGGAAAGGTTGGGAATATATGTTTTTGAGGAATAGTTTGGAAATTGTGGCCTTTAAGAGATCCATATCATAAGGGCAGAATCCAAGGTTCCATCTGAGGGAAAGGGAATGAGGTTGGAGCCTAGGGAATTTTATTTACCATGGCTGGGAAGGGAAGGGATGGGAAGTATGGTCTGAAGCTGGCTAGATGCAATAATTTTTATGTCCTTTTATTTTTTTATTTATTGTGTATATTTCCATATTATATGCACATATTTTTTGCTTGTTGTTTCCTCCATTAGACTGCTAGCTCCTCCTGGACGGAGACTGTCTTTTCCTTCATTTTGTATAGCCAGTGCTTTGCATAGTATCTGATACATAGTAGGTGTTTATCAAATGTTTATTGATTGATTGATATAGGTGAATTTGCATTCTTTTATAAAGTGATCGGGACAGTCTGGACTCAGGGGAGAGAATTTTAATTAAGCACCTACTATGTGCCTAAAACTTAGGATAAGGAGAAAAAATGAAACAGTCCTTGTTGTCAAGCAGCTTATATTCAATTAAGAAAGACACTATATACAAGTCATTAAAATATCCACAAGATAAAAACAAGGTAATATTTTTAGAAGAGCCTAGAAGAGAAAACAAAAATAGATATCCAGCTCTCAAATAATCAAAAGTTGTCTCCAGTGGGTGGAGCCAAGATGGCAGAGTAAAAGCAGGAATCTGGCTGAGTTCCTGCTCCAACCACCTCCAATACCTGTAAAATATGACTCTAAACAAATTTTAGAGCTACAGGACCCACAAAGTGAAAGAGAGAAACAAATCTCCCATGGAAGGCAGTCTGGTAGGCTGACAGGAAGGGTCTATTGCACCATGCTGGGAGCTGAGGGCAATCCTGCATGAGCCCCACTGGCCCAGAGGCCCCGACCATCAACAAAGACCAGACAGAGTCAACTCCAGGAGAGTGAATCACCAGCAGCTGTGGTGGTTTCCAGACTTCTCAATCCATAAATGCCAAAGAGAAAGTAAAAGGTCAGTGGGGAACTCTGTTGGAACTGTGTGATGCACATTCTAGCTGCTGACTCTGCGGCAAGAGGTGTGCTATGGCAAGGTGGTGGCTGCAGCTGCCTGGCTTCCTCTGGAGTTCCTGGCTTTCAGATATTAGGGGGACCAAGCAACCATTCAGAGGGCAATTACACTTCCTTTGACCTTCTTGGATCTGGGTCACAGTCTTGGGTGGAGGTCCTAGGGTGTGTGAACAGTGAGCCAGAGCTTGTGGTGGCTGTAGAGAGGGTGCTCTTCTCAGACCTCTGACAACTATGAAAACCCCATCAATTTGGGACACAGCTCTCTCCACTCTGGAAGCAGAGTTCTACAATGACAAAGAGCTCAAAAGTCAAGTAATTGGCTGGCAAGATGAGCAAGCAGAGAAAGCACAATCAGACCACAGAATCGTTTTTTGGGGACAAAGAGGATCAAAACATGGAACCAGAAGAAGACAAAAAAGTCAAAACTCTTGCATCAAAGGCTTCCATGAAAAATATGAAGTAGTTACAGGCCATAGAGGAGCTCAAGAAGGATTTTGAAAGTCAAGTAAGAGAATTGGAGGAAAAATTGGGAAGAGAAATGAGAATGATGCAAGAAAATAATGAAAAGTGAGTCAACAGCCTGCTAAATGAGACCCCCCAAAATACTGAACAAAATAAAACCTTAAAAAATAGACTAACTCAAATGGTAAAAGAGGCCCAAAAAGCCAATGAAGAGAAGAATGGCTTAAAAAGTCAAATTGCCCAGATGGAAGAGGAATTTAAAAAACTCACTGAAGAGAATAATTTCTTCAAAATTAGATTGGAACAAATGGAAGCTAATGACTTTATGAAAAATCAAGATACTATAAAACAGATCTAAACAATGAAAAAATATAGAAGGCAATGTGAAATATCTCATTGGAAAAACCACTGACTTGGAAAAGAGATCCAGGAGAGATAATTTAAAGATTGTTGTACTACCTGAATGCCATGATCAAAAAAAGAACCTAGGCACCATCTTTCAAGAAATTATCAAGCAAAATTGCCCTGATATTTTAGAACCAGAGGGCAAATTAGAAATTGAAAGAATTCACTGATTGCCTCTTGAAAGAGATCCCAAAAAGAAAACTAGGAATATCATAGCCAAATTCCAGAGTTCCCAGGTCAAAGAGAAAATATTATAAACCATCAGGAAGAAACAATTTGAGTACTGTGGAAACACAATCAGGATAACATGAGATCTAGCAGCTTCTATATTAATGGATTGAAGGACTTGGAATATGATACCATGAAAGGAGCTAGGAATAAAACCAAGAATCACCTACCTAGCAAAACTGAGTATAATGCTTCCAGGGAAAATATGGTCATTCAATGAAATAGAGGACTTTCAAGTATTCTTGATGAAGAAACAAGAGCTGAAGAGAAAATTTGACTTTCAAATACAAGAAGCAAGGAAAGCATAAGAAGTTAAACAGGAAAAAGAAACCATAAGGAACTTATTAAAGCTGAATTATTTACATTCCTATTTGGAAAGATGATAATTGTAATTCATGAGACTTTTCTCAGTATGAAGACAGTTGAAGGGAATGTATATTATATATATATATATGTGTGTATACATACATATATATGTATATATGGGAGGACATGTGTGTATAAATTACATATGTGAGTGTGTATATATATGTGTACATGTATACAAAGACAGAGGGCATAGGATCAATTGAATAGGAAGGGATGATAACTAAAAAAGTAAAATTAAGAGTTGAGAGAGAAATATAATGGCAGAAGGAGAAAGGGAGAGATAGAATAGGGTAAATTCATATAAAAGAGGCAAGAGAAAACTGTTACAATGGAGCAGAAGATCAGGAGGGTGAAAGGGAATTGGTCAACCTTACTCTCATTGAATTTGGCTTAAGGAGGGAACAACATACATACTCCATTGGTTATTTTACCCTACTGGAAAGTAGGGGGGGGAATGGGATTAAGAGGGGGGATGAGAGAAGGGAGGGCAGATTGGGGGAGAGGGTAGTTAGGAGCAAACACTTGTGAAAAGAGACAGGGTCAAAGTAGAAAATAGAATTAGTGGGGAGCAGGATAGGATGGAGGGAAATACAGTTAGTCTTTAACAATATAACCACTATGGAGACATTTTGTGTAACTACACATGTACAATCTGTATCGAATTGCTTCTCTTCTTAGGGGGGATGGGTGAGGAGGGAAGAAGGGAAAGAATTTGGACATCAAAGTTTTAAAAACAAATATTTAAAAATTGTTTTTTTCCTACATGCAACTGGGAAATAAGATATACAGGCACTGGGGTATAGAAATCCATCTTGCCATACAAGAAAGTACCCAGGAGGGGGGGGGGAGAGAGAAGTTTGGGGGAAGGGGTATTCATTAGACTCAATAAATCTTGTGGAAATGAATGTTGAAAACTTCAAATTAATAAAATATTAATTAATTTTTAAAAATTTTCTCTATTTGAAAAGGCTATGAGTTTGTTATTGTTGTTTTTTAGGAGGAGGTAAGGCAAAGCAATTTGGGTTAAGTGATTTGCCCAAAGTCACACATCTAGTTAAGTCTCAAATGTCTGAGGTCAGATGTGAACTCAGGTCCTCCTGACTCCTGGACCAGTGCTCTACTCCCTACACCACCCAGCTGCCTGGAGTTTAGTTGTCTTTTTTTTTAAGAGAAAGATAAAAGATAGTATTCTACTTATGCTGGAGTGTTTGGGAATCAACATTTCCCAGCAGCTCTAATACAGCCTGCACCATAGAGACATACCCCTGCAGAGAGAATCCTACCAGTTCAAGGCAATCAGTTTTTGCACATGGTAAAGAAAAATGGTAAGACCAGCCTCTAATGCAAAAGATGAAGTGAGCTAAATGCAAACTTCTCTCATCACTAAATCCAGAGTCTGTACAGGCATGAAATACATGGAACCTGGAGTCTCATTC
This sequence comes from Petaurus breviceps papuanus, assembly GCF_028583685.1. Classification (NCBI taxonomy): domain Eukaryota; kingdom Metazoa; phylum Chordata; class Mammalia; order Diprotodontia; family Petauridae; genus Petaurus; species Petaurus breviceps. The sequence continues at coordinate 2,601,229 of NW_027187269.1, forward strand.
ACCATGCTGTGACTTAGTAATACCCCTGGAGGCACTCATCGCAAAGTCAGGAGGCAAACAGCATTTCAGGCCTGTAACCTTTCAAGAAGTCAGAGAATATGGAATCCCACAATCACAGTGATCTAGAAGAAACCTTAGAAGTCATGGAATCCAGCTCCATCATTTCAGTCATCCTAATGTTGCATCATCATTTGACAAATGAGAAAATCGAGCTGCAGAGAAGATGTGACATGCTCAAGGCTACATATCTAAGTGACAGAACTGCTATGCGAATTTAATTATTGATTTCAAATGAAGCACAATGTCTATTTCTCTCAAGAAATGAAAAACACCAAAAGAATGAGGGAGAGGGGAAGCAGAGACAATATTGCCACCAAGAAAGGCCGTTACCAACATGTCGATATCCCTAATTGATATGCCTATTTGTGTATCTTTAGAATATCATTTTAGGAATGATCAATGGCTTCTTGGAAGAAAATATGAGACATTAAGCATACACCTCTGCAAAAATGTCAGATAGATAGGTGCCTTATCATTTCTCTCCTTTCAGAATCAATGAAGGTTTTATTATTTCACAAGATTCAATTTCTTTTTAAAAACCCCCCAAGATATGTTCAGGTAACAACAAGTACCCACTATGTGCTAGGAATTGCACTAAGTAGGCACTGGGGATACCAAGAAAATCACCCCACCTCCTGCCCCCAAATCCAGTCCCTACTGTCACAGTCTAATGAGGGAAGACAATATGCAAACAACACTGTACAAACAATACACACATACACACAATATACATATATGTATACATATATGTAGGTGCACACATATACACGTGAGATAACCATGGTAGTTAGGTAGTACAGTGGGTAGAGTCACTGTACCCAGAGTCAGGAGGCCCTGAGTTAAATTCAGCTTCAGACACTTCCCAGCTGTGTGACCCTGGGCAAGTCAATCCTATTTATTTCACTTCCTCATCCGTCAAATGAGCTAGAGAAGGAAATGGCAAACTGCTCCAGCATTTTTGTCAAGGAAACCTCACATGGGGGTCACAGAGAGTTGGACATGACTGGAATGAATTAACAACAAAGCAACCAACCAAAGGAAAAATGATAATAGCTAACATTTGCATAGTGCTTACTTTACACAAGGCACTGTGCTAAGCACTTTTAAATTATTACCTTATTTTATCCTTACCACCACCCTGCAAGGTAGGTACTATTATTTATCCATTTTACAATTAAGGAAACTGAGATTGACAGATGTTAAGTAACTTGCTCAGGGTCACACAGATAGAAAGTGTCTGAGGCTGGATTTAAAGTTGGTTCTCCTGATTCCAAACCCAATGCTCTATCTACCCTAGTCACCAATCTGTGCACTATCATTAACAGAAAGCAGCTAAAGCTTATTGAAGAAGGTACAATTTTATGTGGGACTTGGAGGAAGCCAGGAGTTAGAGATGAGGATGGACACCAAATGAGGGAATTTAGAAAAAAGTGACAAAAAGAGCTAAGGACAGAGGCTTATTAGGCTCTTCTGATATGGAGGGGATGGTGGTGATATTGATGGTGAGCCAACAAAGGAGATTGTCAGGCATGTAAACAGAGAAGCACTTTAGATTTCACACTTCCTGAGTTCATAATCCTTAGGTGACCCAGTGGATAGAGCACTGAGCTTGGAATCAGAAAGACTCATTTTTCTCAAACACTAGCTGTGTGACCCTGGGTAAGTCACTTAACCCTGTTTGCCTCAGTTTCCCCATCTGGAAAATCAACTGGAGAAGGAAATGGTAAATCAATCTAGTATCTTTGCTGAGAAAATCCCAAATCTGGTCATGAAAAATCAGATACAACTGACTACCACCACCAACATTATAAAAGATCTGGGAAACTTACTATAATATGGCACCACAGAGTGCTTTATCATCAACTATCTTTGCAAATAAAGTTTTTTTTAATGGGGGAGGCAGGACATTTGGGATTAAGCGACTTGCCCAAGGTCGCACAAATAGTGTTAAGTGTCTGAAGCCAGATTTGAAATTAAGTCCTCCTAAATTCAGGGCTGGTACTCTATTCACTGTGCCACCTTGCTGTCCTGCAAATACAGTTTTAAAAAACTCAATAGAAAGCTTTAGGCCAGTGGAAAGGAAACAAAATATAACTAATATTTAAGGTCCAATCAGATAAAACATCCTTATTCGAGCCATTCTCCCCTCAGAGGTCCATACTTTCCCAGCAGGTTGCTTTTCTCATTCTTTTTTGTTTCATTTTCTTTTTTTTTTTTTTAAGCAATTGGGGTTAAATAACTTGCTCAAGGTTACATGGCCAGTTATTTCTGGGTGTGGTGCTGAGTATCTGAGCCCAGATTTGATCCCCAGGTCATCCCAACACTGGAGCCTGTGTTCTTACTCGCTGAGCCACCTGGCCGCCCCTTGCTTTTCTCATTCTTATTGTCCAGGTGGCAACAGCATTGCTTCTCCATCACGCTGTTGCAGCAAGCACCCCAGTGTCCCCAGGGTGCCTGCTCACACAGGTTCTTGGATCTGCTTTGTTAAAGGAAAGCAACTCAAAATGGGTTAACAAGCTTACTTTAATCAGTCAGACATATATCGTTTACCTTGTTCAGGAGAAAAGGTCAGCACCCTGAACCTCAAAGTATACAGGCATAATTATCGAGACAGAAACATCAAGTAGACAACTTTCCAAACTGTCCAACCATTACATCCATACCCAGTCAACATCTGGGTTTCCACATTCTGGGTTTTTCAAAGCCGGGGGGACTCTCAACAACGGCTTCCCAGAATTCAGATCAATTCACAGAACACTTCTCAAAGTGAGTCCCAAAACAAAGCTACACATCAGGGCTTATATAGCCTTCTCCTGGCTCAGAGAATGTAACAACCTCATTGACTCACTGGCCAATCAAGAAGTATCTACTGAAAAACAAGCCTCCCACCCCAGGCTTCAGGTGCACATAAGCCTAGGGGCAGGGAAGATCTTTAAAATTTACATTCTTATTACATTGTATCTACTGAAAAACAAGCCTCCCACCCCAGGCTTCAGGTGCACATTAGCCTAGGGGCAGGGAAGATCTTCAAAATTTACATTCTTATTACACATGCTTACTCTAGCTTTCTGCTCAGTGATGCCAGTAGTCTTTTGCCAGAGGAAATTGTTCTCTATAATCCCCACCTCCTTTCCCCCATTGCAATAGGAAATATAGTGTCTTTAGAGTGGTCCTTCCTTGTGGCATAGTTCTACTATAGTTCTTGACAGGATAGATAATTCAGACTTTCTACCTTGTGCCAATCTCTGACCTTCCAGAAATTTGTCTAGGGATCAGGAAAAGACTGCCTTTTTATCTACAAGCATGTCTGGGTCTGTAACCATAGATTCAGAGTCTGTGGGTATTGCATCCCTATATATACAGGCAGTAATGGATGGCAACATTGAATCCAGAAAGCCTGGGTTCCTTTCAGTTTTTTAAAATGCTTGGCAGAGATGATTTCAAGATGTATTAGGGAAACTTGAGCCTGAATTACAGTGATTTAGATTATTAAACTATGGCCACCAGAGTATGAAATAATCAGCTTCCTGGGTGGTAATCTCAGGCTCTTGGCTATCTGCTGCTCTCCTGGAAAGCACTAGGTCTTGCTGACATTCAATTTTTTGTAATCACTATTAGTATTCATTCTGCAGCCCTGTCAATGCTCTTTCTCATTTGCCTGATTTGGCCACATTTCGTGCTGGAGGGTGAGTGCAGTGTCATTAGGGACCAACATGGTTCTTGCTACGCAAACACAGGCTGTGTACCTCCAGCATCTCAGTGGTGGCTGGCATGGTTTAAATACATTGCCTGAACACATAGACACTGTAATACACAGCATATCTTAGCAAATACAAGGGCATGCCAAGTATCCTTGATCAAGCACTGAAATATAATGGATCCATCAGTAGGAATCTTTTCACATTAGAAATTGTCTTCCCTTCCTGAGCTTGCCTGATTCATAAAGTTAATAAGCCTCTGCTTATAGGGTCCTGTCCTTTTAAAATTTTTGTGGAGTCTAAAGACGAAACCTTTATTTTCTCAGGGAGAAAGGTAACCAAGGAAGTACAGGCCATTCTGATTGACCTGATCTGGGACTCAGATGTCCTTAGCTCTAATTTTGAATATCTGACCTAGGAAAAACTGACCTCTCTGAACTCCACTCTCATCTTTAATAACACAGAATCAGTTAATGACCAGTGGAAAGTTTTAGGGGATCACACATAGATTTACAGTTGGAAGGAACCTTAGAAGTCATCTGGGTTAATCTCATTCTACAAATAAAGAAACCAAAGGTCACATGTGTAGTAAGGGACAGATGACAGAAGAAGGATATAAAATGAAGACTGCTAGTGGCACAGCAGATAGAGTCAAGAAGACCCGAGTTCAAATCCAGCCTCAGACAATTACTAGTTGTGTGACCCTAGGCAAGTCACTTGCCCCAATTGCCTCAGAAAAAGAGATGATTAATCCCAAATCTGGAACTCTTTTAACTTGACCACATGCTCTTTTTTAAAGTTTTATATTTTTGTAGAAAAGCCTTATAGTATATAAAATCCCATTACTAGTTATGGGGCTATGGAGTGGGTAGGGAAGGGGCGCAGAGGAGAGAAATCATGAATTCATTAATTCATTCAGTTTTTCTATTTAACAAATTAGAAAAGTGAGAGTTTGGCCGACTTTATTGAAGAGAATATAGCTTTCCTTTCCAAATTCTAAGTATTGTTTGGATTAAAAAAATCCCCTCTGATTAATTAAATCATTTATGGCATTATCAGTCTTGTGAGAAAGATCTATGAGTTGTAGTATATGGCAAGGTTAGAAAAGGAATTCTCAACCTATTTTGTTCATTGACCTCTTTGGCAGTCTGGTGAAGCCTATGGACCCCTTCTCTGAATATTATCTTTAAATAAATGAAAGAAAATACATTGGATTACAAAGAAAAAATATTGAAACATGGTTATCAAAATATATATTATATATGTGTGTATGTATATAAATGCATATACGTGCATACATGCATACACACATATGTATATGACACCCATTCATGGACTCCATAGATGTTAAAGTCAGTCTATTCCCAGAAAAGTGAGTTGAAATTCTTGCTGTCTTTTTCCTCTTTGGATACTTGATACCCTCCTAATCACAGAATTAGCACTACAGGTCAATAATATAAAGGGTTAAAAAATCTTTTCACATAAATTCAATTTGCTATTTTTTCTATAGGAAAATATGCTCTTGGTAAGAAACAAAGTATGATTTCAGAAAAAGGCTCATCACCAGTGGACTGCTCATTTGTTGATTTTTTTTGGGGGGGGGAGGGCGTCATGGAAACTCATAAAACAAAACAAAATTAAACAACATGGCTTTTAATCCTTTCTGCTTCTGCAGTGGCAGCAAAAGAAAGACAAGAAAGAAGGCAGAGAAAACCAAAAATTACAGTTTTTAGGAGGTTTGCAAACTTTAATTTGACTATTGTTTCTCTAAAAGTGAGATTCTTATCTAGTATCTGAGTGGACATACTCCTGGAGAAGAACGTAAATCTTGATGTGTTTTCCAAATATGAGTTGAAAAGAAAAAAGTTTCAACTAAACAGAAGTATGTTTTCTTTGTATTTATGCATTCTTTGTAGAGGAATAGAAAGGAGTTGGTTTTATTATATATTCAAAGGCATCAAAAAACATCATTTCATGGAATATTTGGTTATCTCCTATTGCCATACTGATGAAGTGTTTGCCAAAAGACCAGCATAAAATTAATTGCAACTGAAGCACCAACATTGACTGCTAAGGATGAAACAGAGAAATTGTACAAAGATGTTGACAAAGCTCTCCAGATTAATCAGTGTGACTTAAAGGCAAATGAGGGGAAAGGTAAGCATGGTGAAAAATATATGAGAAAGCACAGAGTAGGAATAAGGAATGAGAAGTGAAAGGAAAGAAGCATTTATTAAACACTTACTTTGTGGCAATCATAGTACTAAGTGTTAGAAATAGACATACAAACACTAAGGAAGGTAATCCCTGCCTTAAAGGAACTTACTCTGTAATGGGGAAAGGCAACACACAAAAGGGAGCTGGAAAGTATAAATATTTGCATGTAACTGTGTGTTTGTGTGTGTTGTCAAAAACAATCACAACTTTATGGGATTTATGGGAAACTAGGTTTATTACAAGAGAAATGAACATGTATGTGGAAACAAAATATGGCAACTCAAAAAAAACAAGTTCAGGGGACCCCTTTAACAATCCTTAACAGTGTTTGTATGTGGAAGGTACCTACTCAAAGGTATGGTGTTGAATATGAAGATATCAGCAGCAAAGCCAGGGGAGGATGGAAAATTCCATCACTTAGTCTTTTGCCTAAAATGGAGGCCTTAGGAAGGGACCAGTATAATGGAGGATGTTCTAGGGAGCCGAATCCACAGGATGGATTTATGTTCCAGAATGAGAGGGTCCCAGGAACTGAGGGAAGTTGCAGGATGAGATGGGAACACAAGTATGGTGGCAAAGTTTGGGAAGTCAGAAACAGAGACAGAAAGGGAGAGCTTACACAGAAAGCTCATGCTTTTAAAGCACAAGCACTCTGAAAAAATAATTTAATTTTAACAGACAGGGAACTTGTTATTTGTACAGTAGTTATCCCTGAATCAAATGTCTATGCATAGTCAGATCATTCAGGGAAAAGTTGAGAATTATTATAAAGCAGGAAAAAAATAATATGCGAAAATGGTATGGTATATGGTTGAAACAACTAAATCCCAAACTATCTAAACAAAAAATTAGTAATGAAAAATGGAAAATGAGCAACAGAAATGACATTGACACAAATTACAATTTTATGCAGAAGTTTGATATAAATCTTCTGATGTAACAAGAAGACTAAAAGAGTACAGAAATCACCTTGGTCAGCAAATATTTGATTTACTTTACAAGCAAAAAGAAATTGTAATGAGAGTCAACATTGTTATAGATTATGATCCAATCTGTAAAATCTTATAAAGAAAGATAATGGACAATTGAGCAATGTCTCATAAAAGAGAAGATGGAGGGTAAAATGAGTTAAAGGAAAGCTTGGCAGGAGTACTTACTAAACAAATTCATTCCAAGAGCATTTAAGAACAAAAAACCAGGAGCAAAAATCCCAAGCCAAATGAAAAAATAATAGCAGCAAAAACAACAACAGTCAAACCATCTCTTCCTCTCACCAACCCATAAGAAAAATGCAAAAGATTTGTAAAGAATACAATAACAATATTTTCACTATCAAGGACAATAGAACCAATACTTGGATCAAATTACAGTCCTGTATATATTTATGAGGAGGTAGAAATGTCAAAAAAGAGAAAATACGTGAGAAAAAGAAGTATATTGAGCCAAATACAGGCTGAAGGATACATAACTGTGAGCATTTAGCAACTGATATATAATGTACAGGAAGGGAAGGAAAATACTGAAGGTTTGGGAATTTCTTGAATCTTTTTAAAACCAAAAAAAAATTTAATCAAGAAAAAATACACCTACTCACCCTTCTATACAAAATATGAATCATATTTAGACAAACTAAAGGTATCCCAACTAGGCTATTAGTAGTAAAGGATTTTGTTAGTAATATTCAATAATGGACCACATCTTTACCATTTTACAATTGATTCAAATTATGAGGCAATATAAAATCTCATTAAGCTTATTGTTTGAATATTAGGAAAACAAATTTAGTTCAATAGAGCAAAACACTGCCTAAAAGGTTTCTTTTTCAATGCAATATCATATCTCTATATGAAAATCATTCAGAATTCCTGGAAAGACCTAGCAATTGAAATAATCTTCTGACAGAAACATCAACTATGGCATAAACCAGTAAGAATTATAAAGGTGTTTGCTTTTGAGATGGAGGAGATATAGACCAGAATCTAAGTTGAAGAAGTATTCCTTGTGGATGGTGACATCTCCCAGATAAATTCTGTTTGCAGATGACATTGCTTTGGTTTAAATAAGCCCTTAAAACACCGCAGAGCTTTTAAGAAGAGATTTATCCACATAAACACACATATCTGACATATTCCTACAGATATAAAATATATGCAACTTTTTCCCTTCTAAAAGTTGTCAAGTCAACAAGAATTTATTATTACACAATTATAACAAGTCTACTATTTTCCAGTCACTGTGCTAAATTCTGGGGATTTAAAGAAAAGCAAATGATAGTCATTGCTTTCAAGGACCTTATAGTTTAATGAGGGAGACAGCTATAATGGGAGTAGGAATTTGAAGATTGTCCCTGCTTTGAAAGTAAACTCTTCCCCCTAAAATGCTGAATATAATAACATGGAACCTGTGGTGGGAGGAGTTTTCTGAAGGGTGGAGCAGAGCCACAGGAAACTGGGAGCCAGAGCTAGAGAGACAATGGGAGAGAGAGGAGCTCAGGTGAGGAGAGAGAGAGGTTTGTGAGTAAATATTGATCTTATATTGGTTTGTGGGAAGGCTAAAAGATGGCATGTCTCTCTGCTACATTGTGGTGCATTGACTTTTATGTTGCCTGGTGTTGGGATTTGGTTTTCTGGTGTCTAAATAAATGCTTTGTTTCTGTCCTCTATATGGAGAGTTTGATAAATTTTGTGATCGAGCATCATGCAATATTTATAGTCAACGGTCTTTATCATGATTGTGGGTACTATAAATTTGCACTGGCACTACAACAACAACAAAACAATGTATAAATTTTACACATATGTGTATACATACATATATATGTATATGTGTGTATATATGTGTATACATAAAACAAAATAATCTTAGAGGAAAAATACTAGCATTAAAGGGGGAATCGAGAGAGGATTGTAGAACCTGGAATTTTATCTGGGACTTGAAGGAAGCCAGAGATGGAGAAGGAAGCCAGGAGTTAGTGCTAAGCAGGGAGAGAATTTCAGGCATGGGAATAGTCAGTGAGAGTCAGAGGCTTGGGAGATGGAGTGTCTTGTATGAGGTTATCAAGAAGGCCAATATCACTCGATCACAAAATATTTAATAAAGTATAAAAAGACTGGAAAGGTGGGACAGGTGAGGTTATGAAGGGCTATGAACTCCAGAGATTTAAGATTTGATAGAGGAGGTGAAAGGTAGCTACAAGACTTTATTAAATAGGAGATCAGACCTGTGCTTTAGGAAGAACAAATTGAGAGCTGATTAGAGGATGAACTGGAAAGGGGAGAAATTTGAGGCAGGGAGACCAACCTGCAGGCTCTTGCAATAGGTATGAGGTAAAAGAAGCAGTCATATTAGCTACATTTATAATATCTTTATTAATATTAATTTATTATATATAAAATGTTTATGATATTATTATATATCATTGCAAAATAACTCAGAAGAGATTAATTTGGAATTGTTAGAGGTTTTAACAATGCAGGCAGTAAAAATAAATCATACAGTTACTTAACTTAAATTTAAAATAAGCTAGACAAGTATCTATAATTTTTTCTTTCTATTTAGGCTTTCAGTTTCAGTACTCTTCATTTTTTTTTTTGTATGACTTTTAGATAAATCTCCTTTGGCTGATGTTTGTGGGGAAAACAAAACAAAACAAAAACAAAACAAACCTGGACAGTCTAAAATGGAGACCAAGAAATAGCACTACTCTTACCTGGGGCTTCAAAATGTAAATAAAAGCTTACACAGTTTTTTTGCATTGCCTTTAGGTTTTATCCAATGAAATGGAATCAGGAAGGAATATTTTTTTTTTACTCCTTTTAGTAAGTGAAGAAGGTAGAGTGCCTCTGTGACTAAGCAGGCCCAGAATTAAATTGCTTTAACACCATCTACTTTGAAATCTGCATAGACATGGCTTCTCAAAAGGAGGATCAATTTTATTAAACAACGGATTTCAAATATTTTATTTTTCTTAATCTGTAAACATCAGTTACTTCATATGATTAAAGGAATTTCCATGTTGTCAAATAGAAAATTAACTAACAGCTACCCTACTGTTAGGCAATTGGAAAAAAAAAAAAAACTTTTTGTCCTTAGTTTGAATCTTTTAAAAGGCTGTCATGTCTTTTTCTAAAGGCAGCATCCATTCCATTTTATTAAATGGAAAAATAATTATCCCACCTTCAAAGATGTCTTTTAGGAAATTATCAAAAGCTGAGCTCTGTTACCTTGAGAAAGGCAAGAAAATAATTGGTTCTTTGCAGAGCCAAGAGAGAGAGGGAGAGAGAGGGAGAGGGAGAGAGGGAGGGAGGGAGAGAGAGAGAGAGAGAGAGAGAGAGAGAGAGAGAGAGAGAGAGAGAGAGAGAGAGAGAGAGAGAGA
>NW_027187269.1:2611588-2639060 GCF_028583685.1 Petaurus breviceps papuanus
AGAGAGAGAGAGAGAGAGAGAGAGAGAGAGAGAGAGAGAGAGAGAGAATGATAGAGAGAAAATTCTCTGAATAAAAATAATGAATCTATGGGGCGGCTAGGTGGTGCAATGAATACAACAACGGCCCTGGAGTCTGGAGAGCCTGAGTTCAAAACTGGCATCAGACACTTAACACAAAACTAGCCATGTGACCTTGGGCAAGTCACTTATTCCCCCAACTGCCCTACCTTCCCCTCTGCAAAAAAAAAAAAAAATCTTAAATGCAGACTCAATGTTTTCAGCTTGAAAGAGAAAATCAAGTACTTCCAAGCTTTGTCTCCTCATGAAGTGAAAACTCAAACCAATTTGTTTACTGCTATTCTCAATAAGAATCCCCCAGATTTAAAAACAAGTGAAATGCAAACAAAAACAACAATAAAAAGCCAACCTTTTAAGATTGATAAAATTAAGATTCACAGCCCAACACCAAGAAAACTCTTCCTGAGGCAAATGGGAACTTTGGCCATCTACTAACTAGCAATGTCTTTAGCGTCTTAGGAAATTTGTATTCAACTTAACAATGACAGTTCAGAACCCCACATTTATCATCTTCCCTGACCAAAGAAAAAAAAATAATTCACACCAAGTTAATAAGGAATAAATTCATTGGAAGAATGAGAAATGGAAGGCTACATGCCTCCGGCTAAGTACTTCAGGAAAGCCAGAGCATACTTTGATTATTGCCAATTACAGAGTCCAATTACCACTTATCATCTACAATTATGGGACAAGGTTACTGTTCTGTGCTGTAATCTCCAATTACTAAGACAATGTTAATCAAGATAAAAAGGATACTGATGTGTGGCAAGACTGTGGAGAAGCAAGCAAGGGACAAGGGGGACAAACACTATCATTTATCTTATGCAACAATAGCAACAATGCTGTATGTTGTGGCAATGGGTGGTTTGAAAAGTTATTCAAAGTTCCATCTGTTTGTCATTTAAAACAATGAGAGATAAAACATTGCTGCTATAGCAACACAAACCAATGAATAAACATCTTAGACTTAATCAGGAAAGATGATACAGATATTCTCATGAAGATTATTTACATAGCTTAATTTCATAATTTCACAGGTGAGCATGGTTGAACAACAAATTATTCATTTTTCAGAAAAGAGATCACAGTAGTTTGATACTTAAAAATCATCTTGTGTGGGTAGTTAAATAATTGGGACATACAATCTAGATTTGTAGGCAGGCTATCAAGTGGTAGGTATTTAAAAGCAAGCAAACTAAAAATCAGATTCATCTTTCATTTGTTTAGTTACTTCCATTAAAATGCTACCTTGATATCTTACTGTGATATGAAGGTCATCTAGTAGATCCCAAGCTCTGGCAGGCTATACCAAGTCCAGTGACAGCCTGTGTGTCTGTAATCAGACTAAATTTAAAAAAGTCTTATTACCAAAGTATCATCCAAGATGTGATAATTCAGTTCTTTGATCACAGCAATTCAAGAAACCATCAATTATTTTATGGAAAGAAAAGTAAATTTGAGTGGATGAAGAGAAGACTCATAGAGATGAAACTATCCTTTGAAGAAGTGAAGAAGATATTTACTTAGTAACAATATATAAATGTTTAGTGGGGATACTGTTCAATGAGTATCCAGTCTTTACAGTAGAGGTTTTTGTGTCATGGACATTTGGCAGTATGGTGAGCTCAATGGACCTCTTCTTAGAATGATGTTTTTTCTAAATGTATTAGATAAGATACTTTGGGTCATAAATGGAAAAATATATTTAGATTATTATCAAAACATTAAAAAATGTGTATAGATTTCAGGGTAAGAATACCTGTTCTTATAGGACAAGCTGTTGTTGCTGCTGTTGTTGTTTGTCCTGGGAGGTGATATCATGACATACAAATGAATTGGATTTAAGTGAGGTTGGGATGTGCAAAGTCACCAGCCTCATTTTCTCCTCTGGAACCTTAAGGGACAAGCAATAACCATGTGGAGGCATGATAAGCCTGCTTCTGGAAACAAATGGAGAGTCTTCACTTCAGAGAATGCACAGGTATCCACTCTTTCCTGTTGGATTACATGGCATGATGATGAAATGCCTTTAAATTGGTTGCTGATGGGGGTGGCTAGGTGACACAGTGAGTAAAGCACTGGACCCAGAGTCAGGAGGACCCGAGTTTGGTTCCGGCCTCAGACACTTAACACCCCCCCCCACATACACACACACACACAAAACAAACTAGCTGTGTAACCTTGGGTAAGTTACTTAACCCCAATTGCCCTCCAAAAGGCAAAAAAAAAAAATAAATTGGTTGCTGAGCTAGAACCATGGGTGACTACAAAAGTCTTGTATAGGAAAAACAGAAGAAAATAAAAATCAAAACTCATCTCTTTCCTGGTGGTGTGCAAGGTGAAAATCATTGTAGGCCTCCAAGTGGGAGAGGAGCCTGGAGCCTCTCTTTTCATCCTGATTCCATATGACCATGAATAAGTTTCCAGTGTGTGCACTTTTTTACCCTGTATTTAGGTGAATGAGTAACAAGTTGGAAGAGTCAATCAAAAATCCAGCAACTGGAGTTAGTAACTATTTTTTCTAGAAATCAAAGCAATGGAACTAGGTGAGAAGCCAGTCCTTAGAAACAATCTGTTGGACCCAGACTAGCAGTGAATTAACTTGGCCTCTGAGACAACATTTCCCCCAACAAGAGAACAATTCACCCATTGGTTATATAAAAGCCAGAAATGAATTTAAAGGAGAGAATGTTTCAAAACAGCCACTTCTTTTTTCAGAGTATCTAGGTGGATAAAGCACCAGGCCTGGAATCACAAAGACCTGAGTTCACATCTGATCTCTGATACGTACTAGCTGTGTGACCTTGATAACCTTATTTGCCTCAGTTTTCTCATCTATAAAATGAGCTGGAGAAAGGAAATGGCAAACCACTCTTTGCCAAGAAAACCCTATAAATGGGGTCATGAAGAGTCTGAACTGAAATGATTGAACAACAATAAATCTCAGGGACTCAGTTGATAGAAAAGAATATTTTTGTAACGGAAATTGTTTTATTTAAGTTTTTGCTGTTATCTTCTCAAGATATATCCTTTTGTAAAAGTTAATTGATGCTAATTGGTTATCAATGATGGGGTGATGGTAACTGGTAATTAATTTGGGGTAAAAACACACAAAATGGGGTTCAGAAACAATTGTCCTAGAATCTCTCTACGGACAAGCCCCTCAGAATTAACCCTAGAATCCTGTGGGGAGAAGTAGCCAACCTTGTTCTAGGGACCCAGTTGGTCAGTATGAGTCTTGGTTGGGAGAGGGAGCCATAGAGGTTATAAATGCAAAATATGTTCATAGAATCATTAGAATCACAGGTATAGAATTAAGAGGGGTATCAAAGCCAAGGTAGTCCAAACATCTATTTTTATATTCAGGGCCTAGGGAAGTTAAATTACTTGCTTGAGTTTATACTGGGTAACTGGGAAAAGTGGACTGAGATCACAAATACTATTCCCAAAGAATTTCTAAATTCAATTCAACTTAATTCACTAAAATTTGTTAATTGTCTGCTGTATGAAAAGTGATAAGCTAAGTGATGACAGTTGACAGTTCTTGAGTTTAGAAATCCAGTGGTATGAGGGGGGATACCATGGAAAGGGAAATAGAAAGTCAAGAAAAGGAGACATTCAAGGAAGAAGAGATCACTTTCACTTGGGAGAGGTTGGGGAGGAAAAGTGAATGGAGTTGGAAATCTTTTTTTTTCTTTATTAATTTGTTTGTTTACTTTTAGTTTACAAGACTCAGTTCCACAGTTCCTTGAGTTTCAAAATTTCCCTCCCACTCTCCCTCCCTCCCCCTGCCATGACGGCATACAATCAAGTATAGGATCTGCAGATACTTTCACATTAGACATTAGTCAGGTTATAAAGAAGGATTGTATCAGATGGAATGAACAATGGGAAAGAGGAAACAAAACCAAACAAGAAAAAGAAAAAGATCAGGTAGTTTGCTTCAATCTGGATTTAAACTCAGTTCTTTCTAGTTGTTTCTCTGAATGTAGACATCTCTCTCTCTATCATCAGTCTTTTGGGGTTGACTTATTACCCTTCCTTACTGATAAGAGTCCAGTCTACCAAAGTTGGTCGTCAAACATACATTGTGTCTGTAATTGTGTACAAATTTCTCTTGGTTCTACTCTTCTCACTCAGCATCAGTTTGTATAAGCCTCTCCAGGTAAATATGAAATCCATCCTTGTTTCTTATGGCACAATAGTATTCCATTACATTTATATACCACAACTTGTTCAGCCATTCCCCAATTGATGGACATCCCCTTGACTTTCAGTTCTTTGCCACCACAAAAATAGCTGCTATAAATAATTTTCTACATACAGGTCTTTTTCCCACTTCTATGATCTCTTTGGGATACAACCCTAGAAGTGGTACTGCTGGATCAAAGTGTATAGCCCCTTGGATATAATTCCAGATTGCTCTCCAGAATGGTTGCATCAGTTCACAAATCCAACAGCAATGCATTAGTGTTCAAATTTGTACACATCCTCTCCAGCACTTGTCATTTTCCTGTTTTGTCATCTTAGCCAATCTGACTGGTGAGATGTAGTACCTCAGAGTTGTTTTGATTTGCATTTCTCTAATCAATAGTGATTTAGAGCATTTTTTCATATGCCTATAGATATTTTTAATTTCTTCATCTGAAAACTGCCTGTTCATATCCTTTGACCATTTATCAATTGGGAAATGACTTGTATTCTTACAGATTTGACTAAATTCTCTGTATATTTTAGAAATGAGTCCTTTAGGGGCGGCCAGGTAGCACAGCGAGTAAGAGCACTGGCTCTAGTGTCAGGATGACCTGGAGATCGAATCCCGGCTCAGACACTTAGTACCCACCCAGAAACACCTGGCCGTGTAACCTTGAGCAAGTTACTTAACCTCAATTGCTTAGGGGCGGCCAGGTGGCTCAGCAAGTAAGAGCACCGGCTTCAGTGTCGGGATGACCTGGAGATCAAATCCCGGGCTCAGATACTCAGCACCACACCCAGAAATAACTGGCTTGTGCAAGTTCCTTAACCCTGATTGCTTAAAAAAAAAAAAGAAAAGAAAAAATGAGTTCTTTATCAGAGACATACATTGTAAAAATTCTTTCTCAATTTCCCACTTCCCTCTTAATCTTGGTTACATTGGCTTTGTTTGTACAGAAGCTTTTCAATGTAATGTAATCAAAACTATCCATTTTGCATTTTATAATACTGTAATGTAATGCCAAAAGAAAGGCAACTTCCCAAGGTTCAGAATACCAGCATAGGTGCTCTCCATTTTATTCAGTGACAAACCAAGAACAGAGAAGATCCAAACATGACATCATTCCAAATACAGCATTTACTAAGTGTGATTAAATAATCTCCAAGTACTACCCCACCCCAGGACCTTCCAATCATTCAATCAATTACAAAGTCTCTGTTCTAAATACTTCTCCACCCCTAGGCTATACCTTAAGTCCACCACAAAGCCCCTCTTCTCAAATGGAGATTAGTTTCCAAACATAAGGTCAAAAGTTCCCCACCCCTGGATCACAATTGAATCTACCCCAGAGTTACATCAAGTTTAAACACAGCACTTAATACCCAAATGGAGGTCTTTTCTTCATCTTGACATGAGGCAAGTTCTCAGCAATCTTAGTTCCTGGGGAGACAAGGCTTAGCAAGGCCATAAGATACATTGCCAGTCCCTTTATGAATTTATCCTCTGTCTGTAGAACAGTCCTAGAACCCCTGAACACATTAGCAAAGCCCTCTCCCAGGATTTCTGTAAACATACAACAAGAAAATCCTTCTTCAGGGCTTCTGAACCAACAGAAAGGCTCCCAGACCCCTGCAACAACAGCACTGTCCTTCACCAGTGGACAGTATTCACTCTCTGTCTGCAGGACAGTCTCAGGGCTTCTTAGTGAACAGCCAGGTTCCAGGACTTCTTCAACAAAAGGACTGTCTTTCACCAGTGGACAAATCTGGCAAAATAACATCAAAATAGACAGACAAAGTACCAGCAAAACAGCCATGTCTCCTCAGTCCTTGGCAGCTCAGGGGGCAGGTCTCAAAAGTCCAGGGCAATTCAAAGCGGCCACCAGCAATTCTCTTAGCCTCTCTCTCTCCACGAAGTGCTGCTTCCAAAAAGATCTTCCGCCTCTCTCTTGTCTCTCCAAATCTACATCACCAGCTCCTCCCAGTTCAGGACTTTCTTTTCACATCAACAAGTCCATCCAACAGGTGGGATTAACAAACTCTTGGTTTTAACACAATCAATTTGAAAACCAAGCCAATACAGGGGAATCTTTAATTGCCATTACTATCACAAATATTCTCTAATTCTTTTTTGGTCTTAAATTCTTCTCCTCTCCACAGATCTGACAGGTAAACTTACTTACTGAGACTGCTTAAAGTATCAGCTTTTATACCTAGATCATGCACCCATTTAGACTTGATATTAGTATATGGTGTTAGATTGTGGTCTATGCCCAGTTTCTGTGATACTATGTTCCAGTCTTCCCAGCAGTTTTTGTCAAATAGTGAGTTCTTATCCCAAAAACTGGGGTCTTTGGGTCTATCAAACAACAGATTACCATAGTCATTGACTGCTGAGTGTTGTGTACCCAATCTATTCCATTGATCCACTCCTCTATTCCTCAGCCAGTACCAAGTAGTTTTGGTGACTGCTGCTTTATGATACAGATTAAAATCTGGTATAGCTAGTCCACTTTCCCTAGCATTTCTTTTCATTAATTCCTTTTATATTCTGCACTGTTTGTTCTTCCAAATGAATTTTATTACTATTTTTTCTAGCTGTATAAAGTAGTTTTTTTTTTGGTAAACTGATTGGTATGGCACTAAATATATAATTTAATTTAGGTAAAATTATCATTTTTATTATGTTAGCTTGACCCAGCCATGAGCAATCTATATTTTTCCAATTAGATCTGACTTAATTTGTGTAAAAAGAGTTTTGCAGTTGTGATCATATAGGTCTTGAGTTTGTTTTGGCAGGCAAATCCCCAAATATTTTATAATGTCTACATTAACTTTAAATGGATTGCTTTATCTCTTGCTGTTGAATTTCAAATAGAAATATACAGGTTGCTGAGGATTTATGTGGGTTTATTTTATATTCTGCAACTTTGCCAAATTTATTTATTGTCTCAAGAAGTTTTTTTACTTGATTTTCTAGGATTCTCTAAGTATATCATCATATCATCTGCAAAGAGTGATAGCTTGGTCTCTTTCTTGCCTAATTTGATTCCTTTGATTTGTTTTTCTTCTCTAATTGCTACTGCTAACATTTCTAATACCAGATTGAATAAGAGGGGTGATAGTGGACAGCCTAGTTTCACTCTTGATCTTATTGGAAATACTTCTAGCTTCTCCCCATTACATATAATACTTGCTGATGGCTTTAAATAGATGCTACCTATTATTTTAAGGAAGGCTACATTTATTCCTATACTTTCTAGTGTTTTTAATAGGAATGGATGTTGTATTTTGTCAAAAGCTTTTTCTGCATCTATTGAGATGATCATGTGCTTTCTGCTAAATTTATTGTTGATATGATCAATTATACTGATGGTTTTCCTAATATTAAACCATCCTTGCATTCCTGAAATAAATCCTACCTAATCAAAGTGTATTATTCTTGTGATAAGTTGCTTTAGTCTTCTTGCTAATATTTTATTTAAAAATTTTGCATCTATATGCATGAGGGAAATTGGCCTATAATTTTCTTTCTCTGTTTTGTCTCTTCCTGATTTGTGTCATAAAAAGAATTTGGAAATACTCCTTCTCCACTAATTTTCCCAAATAGTTTGTAGAATATTGGAATCAATTGTTCTTTAAATGTTTGATAGAATTCACTAGTAAATCCATCTGGCCCTGGAGATTTTTTCCTAAGGAGTTCACTGATGGCTTGTTCGATTTCTTTTTCTGAGATGGGGATATTTAAGTAATTTACTTCCTCTTCAGTTAATCTGGCCAACTTATATTTTTGTAAATATTCATCCATTTCACTAAGATTATCAAATTTATGTGCATACAATAGGGAAAAATAATTCATAATTATTGTTTTAATTTCCTCTTCATTGGAGGTAGTTTCACCCTTTTCATTTTTGATTCCCATAATTTGGTTTTCTTCTTTCTTTTTTTTTTATCATATTGACTAAGGATCTATCAATTTTATTGTTTTTTTATAAAACCAGCTCTTAGTTTTATTTATTAATTCAATAGTTTTCCTAATTTCAATTTTATTAATCTTTCCTTTGATTTTCAGTATTTCTAATTTAGTATTTAACTGGGGATTTTCAATTTGTTCTTTTTCTAGGTTTTTCAATTGCATTGACCTCCCTTTTCTCTAATTTATTCATGTATGGGATATAATACTTCCCCTAAGAACTGCCTTTGCTGCATCCCGCAAACTTTGGTATGTTGTCTCATTATTATCATTCTCTTGAATGAAGTTACTGATTGTTTCCATAATTTCTTGTTTGACTCACTCATTCTTTAGGATTAAATTGTTTTAAATTAATAATTAAATTAAATTTAGGATTAAATTAATTTCCAATTAGATCTTAGTCTTTCCACGGCCCTTTATTGCATAAGATTTTTATTGCATCATGATCTGAGAATGATGCATTTGTTATTTCTGCCTTTCTGCACTGAATTGTGAAGTTTTTATGCACTAGTATATGGTCAGTTTTTGAGTATGTGCCATGAGCCGCTGAGAAGAAAGTATGTTCCTTTTTATCCCCATTCAGTTTTCTCCAGAGATCTATCATATCTATCCTCTCTAAAATTCTAGTCACCTCCTTAAGTTCTTTCTTGTTTATTTTGAGGTTAGATTTATCAAGTTCAGAGATGGGGAGAGTAAGGTCCCCCACTAGTATAGTTTTGCTACCTATTTCTTCCTCTAATTCCCTCAACATCTCCTCTAGGAATTTGCATGCTATAACACTTGGTGCATATATGTTAAGCAATGATATTGCTTCATTCTCCATGGTGCCTTTTAGTAGGGTATAGTTTCCTTCTTTATCTATTTTAATTAGATCTATTTTTGCTTTTGTTTTATCTGAGATAAGGATTGTTACCCCTGCTTTATTTTACTTTAGCTGAAGCATAATATATTCTCCTCCAGCCTTTTACCTTTACGCTGTGGGTATCCCTTTGTGTCAAATGTGTTTCTTGTAGACAGCATGTTGTAGGATTATGGTTTTTAATCCATTCTGCTATCTGCCTCTGTTTTATGGGAGAGTTCATCTCATTTACATTCATAGTAATGATTATTATCTGTCTCTTTCCCTCCATCCTTTTCCCTCCCCAGCTTATGTTTTTGTTTCCTCCTTCTCCCTTCCCCTCTTTAAGGGTTTTCCTTTTGACCACCACCTCTCTCAGTGATCCCTCCCTGTGACCCCCCCTTCTTTACCTACCCTCTCTCCTTACTACTCTTTCCCTGCCTTCTAAGCCCCCCTGCCTCTTATACCCATTTTACCCTCCTACTGCCTATAGCACACAATAGATTTTTATATTTATTAGAGTATGTTATTCCCCGTTTGACCCCAAACCAATGTGAGTAAATTTCATACAGTGTTCTTCTCCCTCCTTCTTTTCCCTCCATTTAATGATTTTTTGTGTCTTTTCACATTAGAATCTTAAACTTAATTGATTATGTTGATCCCTCTTTGAACCATAACCAGTGAGAATAATGCTCATATGATGTTCCTCTTTACTTCCCCCCCCCACTATAGTGCGTTTTTATGCCTCTTCGTATGGAATAATTTACCTTTTTCTGACTCATCCTTTCCTTTTATCCCATTACAGTCCCTTTGACCCCTTTAATAAGGATTTTTTTTTCATTTTTCCAATGCCTTATTAACTTCCGATTGACATCATTAATTTCCGCCAGATTTTGAGTTACAAATTTTCTCCCCCTTTTTCCCCTACCTACTGCCCCAAAATAGCAGTCCCACAGAATATCCTCTCCTCTAATCTGCTCTCTCCCATATCTTCTCCCATACCCCCTTAGACTTTTCCAGTAGGGTATGGTGGATCTCTATGCCCCAGGGCCTTACATTACAGGTAAGATAGTATTAATAATAGTATATATGTATATATAATTTTTTTTCATTTTTCAAATGCTTTATTAACTTCTGATTTACATCATTCATTTCCACCAGATTTTGAGTTTCAAATTTTCTCCCTGTTTTTCCCCTCTTCCAATCTGCTCTCTCCCATATTTTCTCCCATACCCCTTTCTACTTTTCCAGTGGGGTGGATCTCTATGCCCCAGTGCCAGTATATTATATATAGTATTAATAATAGTATGCATCTATATATGTACATACACACATATATTTAAACATTGGTTTTAAAACTTTGAATTCCAGATTCATTCCCTTCTTCCCTTGTCACCCACCCTTACTGGGAAGATAAGCAGTTCAGTATAGGTTGTACATGTGTGGCTAATGCAAAACAATAATATAGTAGATATTTTGTAAAAGACTGACTATATTTCCCTCCCTCCTATCCCACCACCCACTTGTTCTATTCTTGACTTTGATCCCATCCCTTTTCAAAAGTGAGTCCTTCCAACTTCCCTCCCCTCCAGCCTGCCCTCCCTTCCATCATCCCCTCTCTCATTCCCTTCCCCCTACCCTCCTGTTGGGTGAGATGCCCTATTTAGTGTGTATTTCATTCCCTCCCTGAGCCAAATTCAGTGAGAATAAGGTTGAACCATTCCCTTTTGCCTTCCTATTCTTCCCCTCCATTGTAACCCTTTTCCCTTGCCTCTTCTTTATGAGACAGTTTACCCTATTCTGTCTCTCTCCATCTCCTCTCATTATATTTCTCTCTCACCTCTTAATTTCCCCTTTTAAGTATCATCCCTTCCTATTAAATTGGTCCTGTGCCCTCTATCTATGTATACCTCTAAGCATATATACACACATTCACACATGTATTCATTCATATGCCCATATACCCTCCTATATAGACACACACACACACACACACACACACACACAATTTTTCAATCTTCATGTTTTGTTTAATGGACTCCTGGTGCATCATAGAGTCCTGAGCTTCAATTTGACTGATTCTAATTTTTAGTGAATTATTCTCTTCAATTAGTTTTTGAAGGTCCTTTTTTAGGGAGGTACTTTCTCCAATTACTTCACTAATTTTACTTTTTAAGGATTTGTTTTCTTCAGTGAAACTTTTTTTCAGATTTGGTCACTGCAGATTTAAATTTATCTTCTACGTCCCTAATTTGGTTTTTAAAATATTTCCTGAGCTCCTCCAAGAATGCTTTTTGGGCTTGAGACCAGTTCATATTTCTATCTGTGGTCTCGGGTGTGGGCACAGAGTCCATGGTGTTTCCTGAAAGTGATTCTTCTTGTCCAGAATAATAGGATTCTATTGTCTTTGGTCTTGCTTTTGCAAGTTGTTTCTGGCCCATTGTAATTGCCTATTTCCTGTCCTTTAAAGTGTATTTCTGCTCCTGGAGTACAGAGGACTCTGACCCAAGCTTCTCAGGCTGGGAGCTAGGTGCCTGGTTGTTAGTTTTGTGTGCTGTAGCCTCTGGGTGTCTAGATTAAGGCCAAGGCCAGGATTTTCAGTGTTTTTCCTGAGGCTCACAGAGTAATCTGTGGGGGAGGGATGGTCTGGCTGCTTCAGATTTCTGCCTGTATGCCCCTTGGCTACAGCTCAGGCATGCTTTTTCTGGTCTGGTGAGGTGGGGCTTGTTGGGACCCCTCCTGCTCTTCTCTTCGGACTCCTTACTGCCTCTGTTACACCCTTTTTGAGTCACTCCTCAGCCTGAGGCTATTTCTGCTGTTTCAGGATTTATCTCTGGGTTTTCTTGGTTAGGGAGGGGGAATCAGGGCCTCCAGAGTTTACTTTGCCATTCTGGCCCCTGGAAAATCAGGCAGGTGATTTTTAAACTTCCAGGCTGTCGGATAATCCCAAGAGAAGCTGCTATCTCTGCTTGGGGCCCTGAATTTTCTCTTCTCCAGCTCAGATGGATCCTCCTGTCCCATGGTGAGACACTGGTGAGAGGGCTGCAAATCGAATCATCCCTGCGGTGGATGAGTCTACTGGCTGGGGATCCTTCTCTCTCTGCTATAGTCTGCTCATGAGCTGTTGCAGCCCCTGTGTGCTCCACGCTCCCCCTGCCCCGAACAACATGGGCACTTTCCTGGGCTGGATTCTGCCACGCTGAGTCTCCCAGTAAATCTAAAATCCATTCAGATTCACTTTTTAAAGTTTAGTGACAGGATTCATGGAGGAGCTTAGAATAGTTACTGCTTCCATTTCACTGTCTTGGCTCTACCCCTGGAGTTAGAAATCTTTAGGGAGTAGGCAGTATATGAGCTGGCCCTTCAAAGAAGGGAGGGACTTCTATACATAGAGATAGAAGGTGGGGATACATTTCAGGCCTGACTAGATGACAAGCTCAAAGACACAGGATTAAAAAGGTCAAGGCAAAAGTGGCATGAGAATCACTTAATCTCACTAGAGCATAGCCTACTAGAAGGAAAGTGGTTTGAAAAAAAACAAGGTTGGGATCAGATTGAAGAAGGCTGTAGAGTCAAGGATCAGGCACCATTATTTTATTTGACAGTGAAGAAGTGAGCATAGATTTTTGACTGGTGGTGCCCATGGTTAGAATGGTATATTAGGAAAGTGACTAAGACATGAACTGGAGAAGGGAAAAAAATGGGAGGCAGAGAGATCATAAGGAGGCTACTGTAAATAGAATAAAGATAAGGCAAAGTTTTAAGTCAGGCAAGAGATATAACCTTAACTAGGGTGACTGCTAAGTGGTAGAGAGATATAAAATTTATTATGGATGTAAGGCTGGCATGACTTGGAAATTAATTGTATGAATATGTGGTGTGAAAGGGAAGGAACAGTTAAAGATGACTCTAGGGGTATAATCTGGGTGATTAGGATAGTAAAGTCATTAGTAAAAACTGAAATGTTAAGGGAAGGGGCAAGTGATGGTGGAGGGGAATGATGAGTTAGGTTTGGTGAGTCTGAGATGCAAAAAGAAACTCATCAATTAAGGGTTTACTTTGTGCTGAACACTGTACTAATAAAGTGATGGGAATATAAATAAAAAATGAAGGCTAGACCCATCCTCACTCCTTTTCTGGCCATGCTAACTCCATTGTGAGATAATCAACTTGGAGACTATTCCTACAGGACCAGGGAACACCTGCATTGTCCACGCATGAGCCTGATGTAGAAACTGCTGGACCTAAGAATGATTATATCCAGTCCATTTGTGGTTTCTTTAGGTATATAAATCATTGCTTTTGCTCCAGCATGTTAAGCCTTCATCATCCTTAGGAAGACATCCAGTTGCAAGCATTTCTTCATTTTGAAATTAAACTTCTGTTTGTGTATTGTCTCTCCTCTCTCTGACTTGTTTTGTGCAACTCTGGCTACCCACAGGTTAGAAGCCAGTTCTACTCCATTTGATATTATTTGGTGTCAGACATGGGATTGGACAAGCCATCAGATCATTGGAGTGGGAGTGGACTATGTGCCACTGGAGATTTCTCTGTAGTTGACCTTCCCTCATCCCTTTTCCCTTTGTTCCTGCTCCAATCTCTGGGACTCACCCTTGACTGAACTTGCCTTTCTTTGTGAGAAAACTCTAGCGTCCTTCCCATGACCCAGTTCTGGTAAGGATATCCTATGCACTACCCTGTTCTCTGCTAACCTCTATAAATTTGCTGTTGTGTGCCCTGTGTATGTGTGTGTGTGTGTGTGTGTGTGTGTGTTCCCTACCCACCCCCCTGCATACTTCAGTGTCATGTACCTTCCCTTGTCTTTGTTTGGCTTTGGCCTCCAAGGCCAGGAAGCTTTACCTGCTTCTCTTCTAGCATTGGCCCCCGATAGGCTAAGACAATGTTTGGTTAACTCCATGGATGGCATACCTCTGTAATTTGCCGTTTCTATGCTCCTCTGGTCTTTGCATGGGTCTAATATTGTTTTTTTCTTTCCACATGTCTCAGGCTCTGTGTGCTCTGAGTCAACCACATAAAATTAGATTTGCATGCTTTGCTGTTTTTATTTATCTTTTTATTTTGTCTGTTTCTGCGTCTTTGTAAGATGCAGAATGATTGTTATGAGTTAGATTCTGTTACCTTGAAAGATTTAAAATTTAAACAGTCAGAAAAACCTCTAATGATTATAACCAGATAAATTTAGAACACTGGGAAAGATGAATGAACTTTCATAGTTGAAGTGGTTGTCCCCATAAGCAGGACTAGCCCCTACTTTATACTTTCTGTGAGAGATTAGGTTATAAGAAAAGAGGAAAAATATATGACACTTTTTGTCTGTTGTTTCAACTTTGGCCAAGTTGGAATTACTGAAATAAAGTTAGACAATCAAAGTTGTAGAAACACTGAAAACACCTTAGCAGATTCTGGAAGTTTGGAGGTTAATCAAGGGATTTAGTAATTAGTCATTTTAAGATTGCAAAAGAGAACTCCTGAGACTTTAGAGTAATTATAGGAACTCACTCCCTTCTGAAACATCTTAGTAAGTTTTGAGATACTACTCTGTAGAACTGGCTTAAGGAAAAATAAGTATTAAATCTTATAAAAGTTTTTTTTTTTAAGTAACTGAGAAGATTAATAGTTTCATTATTCTAGGGTAATGAAGGAAGCTAGTTTGGTAGTAATCCAGAGGGAAGAGAGTGAAGGTAAATGGTTTGTATCTTATAGGAACCTCTTTGACTTCAGTTTTTATTGAATTCTGTTAATAATCTTTACCCTCTGACTATTTCTGATTGGCAACATTCTGACATTGGTTTATCCCTTGAGACCATACCCAACAAAAGAGGATGAAACTAGTCCCTGAGTCCCTTCTGCACCATTAATATAGGAAAGTAAGATAAGAGTCTGTTTTTACTGTGTTTACCTGATCACTGGAAAACAGAATATAGAATAAAGGCTATGTTAGATGGTGTAAAAAGGTAAAGTACCCCAGAATGTACTGAGGTACCCTCCCCACCTCCTGTGAAACTCAGCATGACATGGCTCCAGGGAAGGATGGCAAAAGGAGAAAGAAGCATTTTATTCTGTTCAGTGTAAGGAGGGAAAAAGGACAATTAAAAGGCAGAGAATCCTTTTCTGGGAAAATATAGGCATTATTGATGTACCTACTAAGCTGAGAGAATAGTAGCACTTTGTCTTCATTTCTACTATCTTTTTAGTTTTATATTTTTGCTTAGAATGAAAGAGGTACAAAGAGTTAGCCGAGGAAACATAATACCCACTACTGAGAAAAACAGCTTTAGTAGGGAACTGTGTGTGTGTGTGTGGGGGGGGGGGGTTAGTGGTGGTGGTGGGGGCACAACCTTTCCTTTTTCCCAGAGAAGGAAATACACAGAAGTAAACAAAAGCTATTCCTTTCATCTAGTTCTGGAGGTGGATAGAGGACAGGGGTTTTTATGAATGAGGGAGGGGGAAATAAGCAAGAGTGAAAGATTGAGAGGAAAATTGTCCAGAGGCTTTTGATGCCAAGTTAAGATTCAAGGTTCATTATAAAGTTCGTGATAAACTGTTGTGAGAACCATTAGCTTGTTCGTGTAGAATCTGACTCCTTCAGGGGCAGACATCATTGAATGCAACCTCATCATTTTATAGGAGAGCAAGCTGAAGGTCAGAGAAGTTGACATGTTTTTGAAAGATTTTGTGCTATGAAGTTAGACTTTCTGATGTTTATACTGTGGGGTTTAAATAAATATGGATTCTAATACTATGCAAGAATACAAGTCATGCATCAGTCATATTTTAACAAGATGGAAGGATACCATATGGATAGCCTAGTTGCTTTACTGATACCCACCTAATAACCAAAGATAAAGAGGAGGTCCTCTTTTCTTTTTGCTTTTTTGGAGGTAATGAGGTTTAAGTGCCCCGGGTCAAACAGCTAGTAAGTGGGGAAGTGTCTGAGATCAGATTTGAGTTTGGGTCCTGTCAGTTCTAGAGTTGGTGCTCTTTCCACTGCACCATCTAGTTGCCCTGGAAGTTGCCTTTTCTTTTCTTTTTTTGCCTTTTGGAGGGCAATTGGGGTTAAGTAACTTGCCCAAGGTTGCATGTACGGCTGGTATTTTCATATGAGATAATATTTGTAAAGTGATTGGCACAATGACTACTAGATAGCACAAGTTTAATACATGCTTTTTTCAAATTTCCAGGAGCCAATATAGCAGAGTAAGTAGTAAATCACCATATCTCTCCCATATTCACCTCCAACCAACCATAAAATAGTACCCAAATTCTAAAACTATGTATACCCTTTTGATCCAGTAATACTACTACTAGGTCTATATTCTGAAGAGATCATAAAACAAGGCAAAAGGTCCCACATGTACAAAAATATTTATAGTAGCACTTCTTGTATTTGCAAAGAATTGGAAATTGAGGTGATTATCATCAATTGGGGAATGACTAAATAAGTTGTGGTATATTGGAACACTATTGTTTCATAAGAAATGATGAGCAAAAATAATAAAATAAAATATGAAAAAAAGAAATGGTGAACAGATGAATTTCAGAAAAACAATTAAAGATTTACATGAAATGATGCTGAGTGAAGTGAGAAGAACCAGTAGAACGTTGTATACAGTATCAGCAACATTATGTGAGGATCAACTTTGATAGATTTTGCTCTTTTCATGAAACAATGATCTAAGACAATTAAAAAAATTCATGATGGAAAATACTATCCACATCCAGAGAAAGAACTATGGAGTCTGAATACAGATTGAGGGATACTGTTTTCTCTCTTTTTTTCTTTCTTGTAGTTTTTTTTCCTTTTGTTCTGATGCTTCTTTCCAACATGACTAATATGGATAGATGTTTAATATGATTGTAAATGTATAGCCTATATCAGATTGCTTGCCATCCTGGCAAGGGGGTGTAGCAGCAAGCACCCCAAGCGTCCTCAGGGTGGCTGCTCATACACGTTCTTGGATTTGCTTTGTTAAAGGAAAGCAACTCAAAATGGGTTAACAAGCTTACTTTAATCAGTCAGACATATATCATTTACCTTGTTCAGGAGAAAAGGTCAGCACCCTGAACCTCAAAGTATACAGGCATAATTATCAAGACAGAAACATCAAGTAGACAGATTTCCAAACTGTCCAACCATTACATCCATACCCAGTCAACATCTGGGTTTCCACATTCTGGGTTTTTCAAAGCCGGGGGACTCTCAACAACGGCTTCCCAGAATTCAGATCAAATTACAGAACACTTCTCAAAGTGAGTCCCAAAACAAAGCTACACATCAGGGCTTATATAGCCTTCTCCTGGCTCAGAGAATGTAACAACCTTATTGACCCACTGGCCAATCAAAAAGTATCTACTGAAAAACAAGCCTCCCTCCCCAGGCTTCTGGTGCACTTTAGCCTAGGGGCAGGGAAGATCTTTAAAATTTACATTCGCATTACAGGGGGGAAGGGAAAAAGATTGGGAGAAAAAATTTGGAACAAAAAATCTTATAAAAGTGAATGTTGAAACAAAAAATAAAAATAATGCCCCCAAGTAAATCCTGGAACAGCAGAACCAGAAAAAAAGTTTGGGTGAAACAATTTTTTTTTAGCTCAAGAAACTTGGGTGGTCAATAAGAGAGGTGTGTCTCACTTGGGTAAAAGGGGATCACAGTCCAGGACAGGAAACCTTCTAGCAAGCCCACGGCAAGTCCCACCTCAGAAAACCAGTGGGAGATCCTGAACCCCAGTGTGGTAGAGCAGGAAAATGCCAACATCAAGACCCCCCACATGCCTCAGTGTAGCTAAAGGAACTGGGAGACTCCAGCTCCAAGAACCACCACATGCTTCAGTGTAGCCCTGGGCAAACGGGTATCCTCCAGGAACCAGATCTCCGCATATTTCAGCATAACTCTGGGCAAACAGATTGACACCAACTCTGTGTGTGCCTAGGCAAATAGGCATCCTCTAGTACTGAGCTGTATCCCTCTGCAAACAAGTAGCCTCCAGAAACCAGACTACCCCGTGCTTCAGTGTAGCCCTAGAGAAATGCAGAAATACCCCACTGGCCTCACTACATGCCAGACACAACCATTAGGATCCCAACTCAGCACCAGCTAAACTGTCAGACCCCTATAGCTGCTTCTAGCAGTGCCAATCAACCCCCACCTCACCCCCTCAGCATAGTACCAGACTTGCGGGTCTCCCGTGGAGCTCAGGGCAACATCAGTGAAGCACCAGGTAAACATCCAGGGCCTGTACCCTCTGGCAAAAGAAACTTGAGTCAGTGCCCCTCCTACCCTGAGAACAGAGCTCAAATTTGAAAAAAAAAAAAGACCAAAAAATGGGCAACAACAACAACAATAACAACAAAAGAATCTGACCATAGAAAGTTATTATGGTGACAGGGAAGAGCAAGCCACATGCTCAGAAGAGGACGACAATGTCAAAATACCTATGGACAAAACCCCAAAGAAAAACAAGAAGTTATTTGAAGCCTAGAAAGAACTCATGGAAGAGTTCAAAAGAGAACTTAAGAATTGTACAAGAGGGATAGTAGAAAAATTGTGAAAAGAAATGAGAGTGATAGAAGAGTATTATGAAAAAAAATAAACAACTTGAAAAAAGAAAATAACTGCTTAAAAAGTAGAATTGGTCAAATGGAAAAGGAGATAAAAAAACTCACTGAAGAAAAGAAGTTCCTAAAAAGTACAACTTGGCGGAATGGAAAAGGAGGTACAAAAATTAACTAGGGAAAACAACTCCTTTACAAGTTAGAATTGGGCAAATGTAAGCTAATGACTCTATGAGATGTCAAGAATCAATCATAGAAATTCAAAAGAATGAAAAATTAGAAGAAAATATGAAATACCTCACTGGAAAAACCACTGACCTAGAAAATAGATCCAGGAAAGACAATGTCAGAAACATTGAACTACCTGAAAGCCATATTCAAAAGGAGGATCTGGACAACATATTTCAAGGAGTTTTGAGGGAAAACTGCCATGATATCCTGGAACCAGAGGGAAAAATAGGCATCAAACAAATCCACTGATCACCTCAGGCAAGAGATATCAAAATAAAAACTCCAAGGAACAAATTACAGTCTAATTACAGAATTATCAGGTCAAGGAATAAATATTACAAGTGGCCAGAGAGAAACAATTCAAATATTGGAGTGCCACAATTAGGATTACACAAGACTTAGCAGCTGCAGCCTTAAAGTACTGGAGATCATGGAACGTGATATTCCAGAAGGCAAAGAAGCCAGTACTACAACCAAGAATCACCTACCCAGCAAAATTAAGCATAATACTTCAGGGGAAAAAATGGTCATTCAATGAAACAGAAGGATTTCAAATTTTCATAAGGAGAAGACCAGAATTTAACAAAAAAATTGATCTTCAATATCAAGACCCAAGAGAAACCTAAAAAAAAGTTAAAAAGGGAAAATAAAATATAAGGGATTCAATGGAGCTGAACTGTTTACATCCCTACATGGGAAGATGACACTGGTAATTCTTAACAATTTTATTTAGCATAGCTAGAAGCAATATAGATAGACAGAGGGTACAGGTATAAGGTGAATTTGAGGGAATGACATAAAAATAATTAAGGCATGAGAAACAGATGTACACTGGGTGTAGAAGTAAGGGAGAGGTAGAATGGAACAAATTATTTCCCATGAAGAGGTACTGAATATTTACTACAGTGGATGGTAAGATAGGAGGGTGGGTGATGGTCATTCTCTGAACTTTATTCTCATTAGTATTGACTCAGAGGCAATAATATGCACAATTGGTTGAATATAGAATTCTATATTACCTGACAGGGAAGTAGGTGGGGAGGAAATTTAGTAAAGGGGAGATAGGCACTGGCAGAAGGTAGGAAGATCAGGGGAGGTGGTAGACAGAAGTAAAACATTGTCAAGAAGAGAAAGGGTGAAAGGAGAGATGATAAACAGGAGGAAGAAAAGGATAGAGGGAAATTCACAGTAATCATAATTATAATAATAATTATAATAATTCATAATAAGATAAATTATTATTATATAAATAATATAAAATTCATAATAATGAAATCTCCTATAAAAAAGAAATGAATAGCAGAGTGCATCAAAAAACAGAATCCTACAATATGTTATTTACAAGAAATATACCTGAAGCAGAGAGACACACAGAGTAAAGTTAAGGGGCTGAAGTAGAATCTATTATGTTTCAACTGAAGTTAAAAAAAAAAGCAGGGATCACAATACTGATCTAAGAAAAGGAAAATCAAAAAACCCTAAATAAAAGAGATAAATAAGGATAAAAGTTATGATAAACAATGAAGTAATATCAATACTAAACATATAGTTTAGTGGTATAGCATCCACATTCTTAAAGGAGAAGTTAAGTGAGTTACAGGTTCATGACCAAACAAGAAATAGAGAATAATAAGAAATGCAAAATATATAATTTTGATTATATCAAATTAAAAAGCTTTTGCACACACAAAATCAATGCAAACAAGATGAGAAGGAAAGCAGAAATCTGGGGAACAATCTTTACAGCAAGTGTCTCTGATAAAGGCCTCATTTCTTGAATGAGAAACTGAATCTAATTTACAAGAATACAGCCCATTCCCCAATTGATATATGGTCAAAGGATATGAAGAGGAAGTTTTCAAATGAAATCATCAGATCTATCTTGTCATATGAAGAAATGCTCGAAATTACTTTTGATTAGAAATGCAAATAAAAACAATTCTGAGCTACCACCTCATGCCTATCAGACTGACTGACAAAAAAGATGAAAATTATAAATGTTGGAGAGGATGTGGGAAAATTAAGATACTAATGCACTGTTGGTGGAGTTCTCAACTTATAAAACCATTTTGGAGAGCAATCTGGAACAATGCCCAAAGGACAACCCTTTGCATACCCTTTGAAACAGCAATACCACTACTAGGTCTGTATCTGAAAGATATAAAAGGAAAATCACCTACATGTGCCCAAATATTTCTAGCAGCCTTTTTTTGTGGTGGCAAAATATTGGAAATTTAGAGGATGCCCATCAATTGGGGAATGACTGAATAAACTGTGGCATATGAATGTAATTGAATACTATTGTGCAAAAAGAAATGACTGACAGGCAGATTTCAGAAAAAAAACTGGAAAGACTTGTATGAACTGAAGCAAAGTAAAATGAGCAGAACCAAGAAAACATTATACACAGTATCAGCAACATTGTGTGATGATCAACTATGAATGACTTAGCTCTTCTCAGCAACACAGTGATCCAAGACAAATACAAAGGACTCACAAAAGAAAATGCTGTCCACATTCAGATAAAGAACTAACTGATGGATTCCAAATGCGAACATACCTTTTACACTTACTTTATACATTTTTGTGTTTTTTTTAATGTCCTTTTGATCGATTTCTTCTTTCACAACTGTGACAAATATGGAAATATATTTTACATGATAGCACATGCATAACCTATATCAAATTGCCTACCATTTTAGGAAAAAGGGAGAGCAGGAGAAGGAGGGAGAAAAATTTGGAACTCAAAATCTGGTAAAAATGAATGCTAAAAATTACCTTGACATGGAATTGGGGAAATACAAATGAAAATCTCCCCCAAATAAATACTTGTTTCCTTCCTCTCTCTATTTTGAATTTCAAGAGATTTACAGAATCATATGATCATTTCTTATTTGTGATTCTCATTTATATACAGAGCTTTTTCTTGACCTAATGAATTAAAAAGGCAATGTGGCTCTGTGACAGAAGAGTCTAATTTGGAACAAGAAGAACTGGATTCAAATTGTGCCTCTTTTACTTGTAACCTATGCCTTAGTTTCCTTATCTGTAAAAGGAAGAAGTTGGACTGGATGATATCTGAAGTATTGTTTGGCATTTAGTCAATGTTGATGGAACCACTAGCAGGCACATCATATTGGTCTTATTCCTAAAATCCCTGTACCCTCTCTTTAATTATTTTATGATTGAAATGGGATATAAGGTGGAATGAACTAGGGAGGAGTTTTCTCTACCACTGGTGAATCCTTGTAACTGTTGAGGCCTCTTGTAACTCGTGTAACTTTGGAGGTGGCTGTGGGCTTCTGTGTCTACTGGAATAAAATACTAGACTTGACATGAGGAGTATCTCACACTCTGTCCACTGTGCCACCCAGCTGCCCATATACCATCATTTTTACATTTATATATACATACTTTCTCCTTAAAACTGGGATGGTTGAGCAATTATGGTAAGCCATGCTTGCAAACAAATGTTATTAACATGGTCCATGTTTTATTAGTTTCCTTCTCTCCTTCTAGAAGTTACATTGAGAGCAAAATAAATGAAAACTGCATCCTTGCTTCCTTAGCCAGAACTGACTGGACAACAGGCTAAATACAGTATCAGAAAAAATGAGTTGTGTTTTTCAAAGGAGAAAAGACACATTATTTTCTAGTCATCAAATGGTGTCAATGAAGAAGGTTTGGTTTTTGACCATTGACCTGGTGCTGTGACCTTCCAGAAACAATGTTTTATCCTGTTTTTCAAATAATCCAACATAATCTTCACACTGTCCCTGAAGCAGGCCTCAGTTCTTATATCTGAAAAACAATAGACTCTCATTAACACTTACTTTTGTGTGAAAATACACCCCTGGGAGCATCAAAGTGAAATAAAATTTTCAATAAGGCCTTTCTGGGCTATTATATAACATGTTTCATTCCTTTTTGACTTACAAACTTAAGGTAGTTCATCCACAGATGATTTTTTTTTCCTGAGGTCTTCTTTTAAATTTCCCAGAATTGATTTCTTCAATTTCTCACTTAATTTCATTGAATTCTGTAGAAATCATCATAAAAAGAGGAAAGGTTCCTGTAATATCACAGACCTAGAGTCAGGAGAAGCCTTTGAAATTACCTAGTTCAACCCTTACATTTTACCCTTGAGAAAACTGAAGCCTAGGGAGATTGTATCTTTACCATGGTCACTGTTATAGGAAGGTAAATTTTTAATATCTTCCCTTCCCCTAGGTTAAGTGCACCTGGAGTCTGTGGTGGGTGGCTTGTTTTTCAGGAATGCCCACACCTTGGTGCTTTGTGATTGGGCAGTGGGTCAAGAAGGTTGCTACATTCTCTGACCCAGGAGAAGGCTATATAATCCCTGATGTGAGGCTTTGTTTTGGGGCTCACTTTGAGAAGTGTTGTGTGACTTGACCAGATGAGACTCTGGGCAGTCATTGAGAGCCCCCCTGACTTTGAAAAACCCTCTCTTGATGCTTCCCTCTCTGGTAACTGTTATTTGGTATGGATGTAATGGTTGGACAGTTTGGAGGCCTGTCTGCTTGATATGTTTTTCTGTTTTCTTGTAACTTCTGTCTGTATACTCTGAAGTTCAGGGTGCTGACTTTCCCCTAAACAAGGTAAATGATATGTTTTATTGATTAAAGTAAGCTTGCTAACCCATTTTGAGTTGCTTTCCTTTAGCAAAGCAGATCCAAGAAACTGTATTGGCAGCCACCCTGGGGATGCTGGGGTGCTTGCTGCTACACAGTAAATAAGTGTTATGGGGAGGATTTGAACTTGGGCTGTCTGATTTAAAATCCACTGTACCATATTACTGGTTATACCAGAAGTTCTTAACCTGAGTTCTGTGCACTTGTTTTATTAAAAAAAAAAAACAAAAAACAAAAACTTTTTGATAACTATTTCAATAGAATTCCTTTCCTTGGGGATCCTTTATATTTTATATAATTAAGAGCACTATTCTGAGAAAGCAAACATTGAATTTACCAGCTTTCCATGACACAGAAAATAAGAAGAACCACTGATTTGTCATTCAGTTGTGTCCAACTCTTTGTTGCCCCTCTTGGAGTTTTCTTGACAAAGATACTAGAATGGTTTGCTAATTCCTTCTCCAGCTCATTTTACATATGAGGAACTGGGGCAATCAGGGTTAAGTGACTTGCCCAATGTTCACACAGGTAGTGAGTGTCTGAGACCAGATTTGAACATAGGAAAATGACTCCAGGCTCAGTGTTCTGTGCACTATGGTGCTGCCTAGCTTTCCTTCCTCTGCTGCTCATCTATTATGAAGTAACATGTTTTTATAACCAGAACATAAATAATACATAACACTAATCATTCAGGCAATAGTATTGTTAATTATCCACTGATGTCTTATTTCTATATGTCATTTTATGCAGGAGACAAAGGGCTCTTAAGAACAAAGCCAATGGAGAGTAATTTTTGATCTTGCCAAGGTGTAAAGGCTTTGAGTATGAATGAGTCAAGACAGAGACTATGCATCTCACAAAGTTCAGAAAAAGTTTGAAAACATGCCTGATAGCTAGCATTTATATAGGAATTTAAAGTTTGTGAAGTAATTTATAATATCTCATTTGACCCTACCCAAAACCCTAGGGGTAGGTGCTATTATTTTCCTCATTTTACAGGTGAAGTTAACTGAGGCAGAATGCTATTAAAATACTTGTCCAGAGTCATTCAGCTAGGAAGCATTTGAGGCTGGATTTGAATTAATTTCTTCCTAACTCTAGGTTAAGCTGTCTTATCTATTCCACTACCTAGTTGCCTATTTATTATAATGTTGAGTAATGGATGTTAAAATTTTTTGGCCAAGGAAACACATGAAACCACCTATTAAGGTATGAAAAAATTATGAACTCTGTTGTTTAGGGAAACACTACCCCAACTGAAATGATACTCTTTCAAAGTGTTAAAGAAATAAGTCATGTCATAATACTAATAGTAGATGTGATTTTCCTTTTGCCTCACAGTTTTGAGATGAAAAAATATCAAATGTAACCCATTTATATTTAGTAAATTTATTGTTTCATGGAATTGTCTTGAAATTGATTTAATTGCCAGCAATATTAGAATGCTTTAAGAAAGGCAAAATGTCCAGGACTAGGGAGGAAACTTTGCCCTGTTAAGATCACATTTTATATAGTGCTCAGTCCTAAGAAGAACAGATTAAGAAGTACATTACTAAGCAGAACATAGAGGGAAGGGCCTTAACACCAACTCAGGTGGGGATCAGTTGTTGAAAACTAGGGTATTTAGCCTGAAAAAGAGACAATAGTGGAAAGGGGAAAAAGGAAAAAAATATTTTCAAGTACATGAAAGTCTGACATGTCGAAGAGGAAATGGACATTTTCTGCTTGACCTAAGAGAGTAAATGTAGGAGCAGCCAGGTAGCACAGCAAGTAAGAGCACCGGCTCCAGTGTTGGGATGACCTGGGGATCGAATCCGGGCTTAGACACTCAGCACCCACCCAGAAACACCTGGCCGTGTAACCTTAAGCAAGTTACTTAACCCCAATTACTTAGGGGCGACCAGGTGGCTCAGTGAGTAAGAGCAGCGGCTCCAGTGTCAGGATGACCTGGGAATCAAATCTGGGCTCAGATTCTCAGTACCACACCTAAAAAAAACTGGCCATGTAACCTTGAGCAAGTTACTTAACCCTGATTGCTTTAAAAAAAATAAATAATTTTAAAAAGAGTAAATGTAGAAGAAAATTGCACAGTGGCAATAGATTTACTTCTGATGTAAGAGGAAACTTAAAATGTAGAACTCTCCAAAAGTGTAATGAACTGCTGCTTCCTGGGATCTGGTTTTCCCCTCACTAAAGACATTCAGGTGATTGATAGGGGATTTTTTTTAAGAAAGGTATATTTAAGAAATGGACTAGAAGACATCTAGTTTCCTTTCCAATTTGGAGATTCTGGGATTCTGCATGACTTTTTAAAAAGTCATTAATAGTAACTTCAGTAGACTGAGTATTGGATTTCTAGTTACACCTGGGTTTAAATACTGGCTTCAGATCCCTATTACTGTGTTATCTTAGGTAGGTCACTTTGAACCTCAGTTTCCTCATCTGTAAAATGGTAGTTTTGTTGTTCAGTTATGTCTGACTTTTATGACCCCTTTGGGGATTTTTGGGCAAAGATTCTGGAGTAGTTTACCATTTTCTTTTCTAGCTCATTGTATTGATAAGGAAACTAAGGCAAATAGGGTCTATGGATTATAAACTGTGTTAAATCAAGCATTTTTCTTCAGGGAAATAGCCACCACTGGATTTTTGCCAACTAAACTCCTCTAACACCCACATTCAATAAATCTTCTTTTTAAGAACTCCATAATTACGAAGTTCTTGAAAGGGAAAATGTCTTTATTTTCTCCTCTGTTCTAAAACTTGTGTTTGTGTGGGCTGACAACAAAGGGCACATTACACATGATTTTTCTCCATCTTGTGTTCTAGACAGGATATTAAAAAATATTGGAAATATTGTATAACTTTTCATTATTTCAAAAGATTATCAAGTTTCCCCTCATTTTTAAGCACTCATTTTCTTCACCTTAAAATTATGCAATCCGTTTTTAATATTCCTACTAATCAAAATCCACAATCTTTCCAAGTTGGAACTTAGAATTAAATAGTTTTCTCTAAGTAAAGTTTCATATTTTAACAGCAAGTTTCTTTATTAAAGTAAGTAGAGAAAGTCACAAGTATAGGACACAGAAAAAGTCTATAATTAACCATGCTTTAACCTTCATGTCTTTTGACACTTGGAAAAACTTTTTAGATATTTGCTCACTCTTCTCTTTCTCCTTCACTTATTTTCCATGAATAGGTTAGTTCTTTCCAATTTTTTCAAATATTACTTTTCCTTTTAAAAATAATTTTGTATACATCTTTATGGAATTGTAATACAAAAAACCCAAACAGACTACTTTCCCAGTTTATTTATTGAATTTTGTTTTTCCTTCATTTTGAAAAGAACCATGGTAGGGAAATGATGACATGGCTTGCAGTTGACTTTGACTTTAGTGAGGGAGGGCTGTGCAATGTCACCAGCTTTCTTCTCCAGAGCCATCTAGACCCGGTGACCTGATATTCATCAGGATGACTGGAGATGACCCAGAATGCCATGGGACACCCTGGCCCTTTGAGGCTAAGTAAGGCCTTTCCAGATACTCACTTAGAGTGAGGTAATCCCCATTCAATGAATAGGGCTCTTTAAGAATTGAGTCAAGGGATGGCCCTTTTAATTAAAAAAAAAGAAAAAAAAAACAAGCTTGGAGGGGAAGAACCTCAAAGTTGCCGTTCCAAAGGGAAACAGTCACCACTAACATTTACTCTAAGCCTGGAGGGCCCAGAGTATAGCCATTAAGTGGACATTGGGACAGGGACCTATTGTGGTTCAATTTATGATCTTCAGAGTGAACTGCAAAAGAAAAAGAAACAAAGAAAGAAAGAGAAAGAGAGAGAGAGAGACAGAGAGACAGAGAGAGACAGAGAGAGAGAGAGAAAAAGAGAGAGAGAGACAGAGAGAGAGAGAGAGAGAGAGAGAGAGAGAGAGAGAGA
>NW_027187269.1:2639160-2648502 GCF_028583685.1 Petaurus breviceps papuanus
GAGAGAGAGAGAGAGAGAGAGAGAGAGAGAGAGAGAAGGAGAGAAAGAGAAAAAGAGAAAAAGGAAGGAAGGAAGGAAGGAAGGAAGAAAAGAAGGATGGAAGGAAGGAAAAAAAGTAATTGAGCCAGTAAACCCCAATTTAAGTGGGTAGCTTCTGCCCATCAAAATTTGCCTTCCTTTGGAGGGGAGAGAGAGAGGGAGAAGGAGAGGAAAAGGATAAGCTGAGTTACCCTCACTCAAATCAACGTCAATTGCAAGTCATGTCATCATTTTGCTGATGCCATGGTCATCTCCAAAAATGAAGGACAAACACAGCAATTTATTGAATGAAGAAGGCTAAAAGAAGATCATCTAACTTGGAAAGATCAGGCCACAGCATTAAATAAAAAAAAAACAAGTAGAATGGTATAATGTATTGTAGGCTAGACTTGTAGTCACTAAGGCTTGGGTTCTGGATTCTAAGACATTTGCTGTGCTACCCTAGGTAAGTCATTTGTTTATGCCTCAGGCAAATTCTTAGGACATATCCTTACACAGTCTGTGGTAAAAGGCAATCCCTGACAGTGACCATATGGTACTTGATAATAAACATATACATATACACATACACATACATATACATATACACATATACATACATATACACATACATATGGTATATAGATAAAGGGTCATTCTGAAGGTAAAAGGCAATCCCTCACAGGGACCATATGGTACTTGACAATAAACATATACATATATGTATATGTATGCACATGTACATAAACATATACACATACATATACATACACATACACATATGGTATACAGATAAAGGGTCATTTTGAAGGTTGACTGTGCCTGCACAGTTGGTTCAATAATTATGACCACCTGTTGTGGTTAGTTTTTTAACCTTGTCAAATTGGTAAAACAAAAACAAAAACAACCCCAAATTCAATTTTTAGACTTAGTTCATCATTTCATCAATTGAAATGACTTTACACATAGGTACAAGGTCATGGTCATACAAATTATGATATAATAACGCATAGAAAGCAAAATAATGACAAAGGAGAATTTTTATCTCCAAAACAAACTTATGCATGTTCAAAGTCACCAGTGGAAGAAAAAAAATTATAATCGCCAAGTGGTTTCTTAGGTCACAGAATACATTTACATGAGATTCTGCATTTAAATGCCAAAATGACATTTCTGAAGATAGCAATTATTTTCTGGAGGTGGGTGGGCAAAAAATTTGAGAACCTGAAAACTGAGAATTCTGATGGACTTAATTGACTCATTCTCATCCTTATCTGGTCAATAGTGCAAAACTCAAAGATGATGCCAGGAGAATATTGCTGATTCATTAAGCTTTCCCTCTTTCCATTTGAAGTCTATTTTAATGTTTTCATTCACATCAGCCACACCATATGGTAACTAGTGCTGCTTTTTTTTTTTCCTGAAAGACATTTCTTATGTTCATCCTTCTTTCAGGCAAAAAAAAAAATGCATTTTTCTGCTATCTTCTACTGAAAGCAAATTTTTTTAAAAAAGAAACTGACATCTATTATGCTATTACAGACAACATTTAGCAAATATTATTTGCATTTTGAAGACTGATCACTTCCTCAGGGCACACCTTGAATTAAAAAGCACACAGTTCTTGGAATTTTTCATGGCTTTTCTACAGCAAAATTAGATAAATGGTATTTCTTTTCTTTTGTTTAAAAAATGTAATCTCTCTCACAATTCTCAATGTCTTTTACTTTTTGCAATAATGAGTTATATAATTTCTCACCTGTGGACAATGTTGCCTTGATTTTTGTGTGTATTGAGTAGGTAACAATCCATACACATACTGTCTCGCCTTGCTAGAATACAAATTCCTTGAGAGCAGCAACTGTTTTACTTTTGTCTTTGTATCATCAGAGCCTGCATAGTAGACATTTAATTAATACTTGTTGACTAAATACTCATTCACTGTGATTGTGAACCGAAGACTGGGTGGCCAAGAAGAATTTAATTAGTGGCTTAGGGAGCAGTCAACAATTGTGGTATATATCCCAACAGACTTTATTTACTGATCTCATTTCATCCTAATTCTAACTTTGGGAAGCAGGTATTACTAGGTATTACTGTATTAATTAATTATAGGTATTATTAAGTATTACTGTATCATTACCCTCATTTCTTTATTATATGATAGAGTCAATAGTGAGGGTGAATCATCACAAATAGACTGGCTTGGAGTCCCCCAAAGATTCCCCTCCGTCAGTAGAAAGTGAGGATGTCTACCATGTTGGGCAGATACCACATAGGAATATATGAGAGAATAAGTTGTACAAAGTGGGAAGATATACATGGGTTGGAAGGAATTTCTAAGTCAATGAGATCATGGAACAATTTGAGTATTTCATCATTTACATTTCATAGGTAAGGAAGCAGAGACTCAGAGAGGTCACTGATTTGTAATGGAAATGTAACTCTCCATTCTCCATCAGCAGCTGTTTGGTTTCAACTCCATGGTACATCACTGTGCCTTCCCTATCTTACCACCATATTATTTGATGGGTTTTTTGATACTCAACACCTTGTTAACTCTCTTACCGTGTTTCCCCGATAATAAGACACTATCTTATTAAATTTTTTGGACAGAAAAACACCAGAGGGCTTATTTTCAGGGGAGGGCTTATTTTAATGAACATTGACAGCAATTTTAATAAACAGGTAAATGTGAACAAAAAAATGTACCTTTATTCAATAATGAATTCAATAA
This sequence comes from Petaurus breviceps papuanus, assembly GCF_028583685.1. NCBI lineage: Eukaryota > Metazoa > Chordata > Mammalia > Diprotodontia > Petauridae > Petaurus > Petaurus breviceps. The sequence goes on from NW_027187269.1 coordinate 2,641,916, forward strand.
AGAACAGGATGACGCGCTCACTGCTGCAGCTCTGATTGGATGCAGCTCAGAGTGCAGCGTGCGTTTCACAGTGGGGGGGAAACAGTGCATACAGAGGGTACCGTAATGTAGTGTGTAGTGCAGGCCTTCACTACAGTAGCAATCTCAATAGGGCTTATTTTCGGGGGAGGGCTTATTTTAGAGGAATCTTACACAGTAAGGGGAGGGCTTATTTTCGGGATAGGTCTTATTATCGGGGAAACACGGTAGTTGCATCTTATATCTGATTAGAAGGCTGAAGAGTAGATCCAAAAATTCCTCCCAAAGCCTTCCTTTATAGAAGGCATTGAACTTTCAGAATTTTCCACCATCCTCTCTGATTATTTTCAACTCCATGGAATCCTCCACTGGGTACCTATTAGTGGGTTCCCTTTTTAAGTTTATTTTTGTGTATTGTCTTCTTCCATTAGATTGTAAATTCTTTGAGGGAAGGGACTGTCTTTCTTCTTATTTGTATTGCCACAACTTAGCCCAGTATGTGGCACATAGTAGGTATTTAATAAATGTTTACTGGCTCCCCTTTTCTCCCCTTCCTTGTCACCTTCCTTCCCTGACCCTCCCCTCTTCTTACTCTTTCTCTCCCTCCCTCCATATTTTCTCCTTCTTCTCTTCCCCAGCCTAAACTATGCTGTGGTGGAGATGGCAAAGGAGGCCACAGAGCCCCCAAGGCAGACATCATGGGGCCGTGCTAGGACATGTTCTCCAAAATGGTGAGGTACCTGACCTACAAGCTGACAGCCACCTGTAAAGATGATAAACTTCTGGAAAATGTGAACAAACTGAGTAACTTAAAGTCTCTAGAAATGAAGGATACTGCAGGAAACATAAGTAGAAACCTAAAGGACTTAAACTAGAAATAGGCAGCACTTCAGGCTAATCTGGATCAGATCACTTTAACTGCAGAACAAGCAGCAGCTCTAGAGCCCAGTTTACAAGTTGGATGCATATTCAAAGAAACTAGAAGCAAAGTACAAGAAGTTAGAAAGGAGATGAAAGAATTCTTTTGCACAAAGATTTTAACTACAAGAATGTTTTGTAAGAGCTGAAATAAGTGGGATGGATCTTACCACTTTGCTTCAGTTCCTAAAAGGAAATGGTGCTGCTGATCCAAGTAGAATCACAGCCCCACCTATGGTTGGATGTGTAGATCTGGCCACCCCTGAAGTTTTCCTAAATTTGCACTCCTGGGACCTCATCTTATCATATGCCTCGCTGTGTGCCCTGGACCAAGCCTCAGAAATGAGGATCAACCCCATCTAGAGCAGATGCAGATGAGAGGTTCTCTCTCATCTCCCTGTCTTCTCCCTTCTTCCCTATCCCTAGGCCCCTCCCCAACCCCTTTCAAAACCTGTTCTTCAACTTAAATAATAAATGCCTACATATGATCCTCAAAAAACATTTGCTGGATTTGTAAATATCAAAAGTGAGACTCTAATCCAGGTATCAACCATTTCTTAGTCCAAGAACCTTTCCACTGTTTTTCTACTGAATCTTCATTCTTTGGGAAGTCACTTACAGTATCAAAGAGAATTCTCAAGGACAATAAAATAAAATATAGAAGTACAACATACTTCATTTTCTTCTCTGTTCATTTCCAATACAATTTTATTGAAATCTAATGCCCCAAGCAAAAGGATCAGAAAAAGAGGGGAGGGTGGAATATAAAATCCCATTTTGCTTAATATAAGGCTTTGTCTATAGAACAATTTCTTTGCTATTTCATTTGACTTGGAAATTGAATACACTTTAATAAATGGTTTGGAAAATTGTTGCTTTCAGAGTTGCTGCTACAAATACAGAACTATGACATGCTGTTCTATACTGTTCTACAGCAATGAACCTCATTGATTCCAAAATAGTTTGTTCTGCCAATGAGGGAAAAAATCAGGTAGCATCCCATAACTTTGTTTTGAGATTTGCTCTAGAAGTTAAACTCTTTAAAGAGGACATGACATCTTAGAATCACCATGGATAGGTTCAGGCAAGTGAATTGCTTCTCTTGACCAAGAGGTGGTTTCTTGACCTTATCCCAAAATACACCAAACTTTACAACTACTTCTATTGAATTTATATTCTATTCATTTTTACTGTTCCTAGTTATGGATTAATATCCCCAAACTATTAATACTCTCAAACTATAATTCTACCTACCACTTTTCATATTATGATTCTAGCTAATTACTTCTCTTGTCAGAAAAATCTCAGAGCTCCACATCATATTACTCAGGTTTTAGTCTTCTAACTTATTTTACTTAACATTGGATAGAGATAAAAATGTGAGTTCAATTGTCCATTACTAGAAAGACACAAATCTTTAATAAATCTTTGCTCTGTCAGCAGATGTTTGCTCTAGAATGCTTCATCCCTAATGCCAGGGGTTAGGTTTAGTCAAGCAGTATTAAAACATAAATGATTTGGGACAGCTAGGTGGTGCAGTGAATAGAACACTGGCCCAGAAGTCAGGAGGACCTGAGTTCAAATCTGGCCTCAGACATTTAACATAAATACTAGCCATGTGACCTTGGACAAGTCACTTAACCCCAATTGCCCCCCCAAAAAGCAAAAAAAAAAAAACCCAAACATAATTAATTTATTTGAAACAGAGATATTTTACAGACTGGAAAAGAACTGGAGTGAGCATATATTCTGATTAGTGATAACACTGCTGTTCAGCTAGAAAGAACAACAGTCACCTTGTGTCTAAAACAATATTCGAATGAGTCACAATTATGACAAATTATATAGTATCCAAGACTATCCATGGGCAAAGTCTAAAGATCTGACCCCTTACTTTCTTTATATATATATACATATATATATATATATATATTTGAATATTTGATTTTAAAACTTTCAATTCCAGATTCATTCCCTCCCCCCCAGCCTGCCCTCCCTTCCATCATCCCCCCTCACATCCCCTTCCCCCCCTATTCTCCTGGAGGGTGAGATCCCCTATTTAGTGTGCATTTCCCTCCCTTCTCAAGCCAGATTCAATAGGAATAAGGTTGACCTATTCCCTTTTACCTTCCTATTCTTCCCCTCCATTGTAACCATTTTCCCTTGCCTCTTCTATATGAGATAGTTTGCCCCACTCTGTCTCTCCCCATCTCCTCTCATTATATTCCTTTCACCTCTTAATTTCACCTTTTAAGTATCATCCCTTCCTGTTAAATTGGTCCCATGCCCTCTATCTATGTATACCTGTAAACGTATATACACACATTCACATATGTATTCATATGCCCGCATATCCTCATATAAAGACATATATATATATATATATATATATATATATATATGTATTTCTAATCCCTTCAACTACTGAGAAAAGTTTCATAGGTTAGTTACAATTATTGTTTTTCCATGTAGGAATGTTAATAGTTCAACTTTGGCCAGGTGGCTCAGCGAGCAAGAGCACCCGCTCCAGTGCCAGGACGACCCAGATCAAATCCGGGCCCAGACACTCAGCCCCACACCCAGAAACAACAATTGGCCATGCAACCCCGAACAAGCCACTCAACCCCAATTGTTTAAAAAGAATAGTTCAACTTTGATATGTTCCTTATGATTTCTTTTCCCTGTTTACCTTCTCATGCTTCTCTTGCTTCTTGTATCTGAATGTCAAATTTTCTATTCAACTCTGGTTTTTTCAGCAAGAATGATTGAAAGTCCTGTATTCCACTGAATGACCATATTTTCCCCTGAAACAGGATACTCAGTTTTGCTGGGTAGGTGACTCTTGGTTTTAATCCCAGCTCCCTTGACCTCCGGAATATCACATTCCAGGCCCTTCGATCCCTCAGTGTAGAAGCTGCCAGATCCTGGGTTATCCTGATTGTGTTTCCACAATATTCAAATTGTTTCTTCCTGGCTGCTTGTAATATTCTCTCCTTAATCTGGGAATTCCGGAACCTGGCTATAATACTCCTACGAGTTTTCTTTTTGGGATCTTTTTCAGGAGGTGATCGATGAATTCTTTCAACCTCTATTTTGCCCTCTGGTTCTAAAACATCAGGGCAGTTTTCTTTGAGAACTTCCTGGAGGATGCTTTCCAGGCTCTTACTTTGGTCATGGCTCTCGGGCAGTCCAATAATCTTTAAATTATCTCTCGTGGATCTATTTTCTAGGTCAGTGGTTTTTCCCATGAGATATTTCACATTGCCTTCTATTCTTTCATTTGTTTGGATCTGTTTAACAGCATCTTGATTTCTCATAAAGTCATTAGCTTCCATTTGCTCCAATCTAATTCTGAAGCAATGATTCTCCTCAGTGAGCTTTTGAGATTCTTTTTCCATCTGGCAAATTCGACTTTTTAAGGCATTCTTCTCCTCATTGCCTTTTTGAGCCTCCTTTGCCATTTGAGTCAGTCTGTTTTTTAAGGTATTATTTTCTTCAGTCAGGCTGTTGACTCTCATTTCATAATTTTCTTTCATTGTTCTCATTTCTCTTCCCAATTTTTCCTCCACTTCTCTTATCTGCTTCTCAAGGTCCTCTATGGCCTGTAACCAGCTTGTATTTTCCTTTGAAGCTTTTGGTGCAGGAGTTCTGACTTCACTGTTTTCCTCCTGTTCCATGCCTTGCTCCTTCTTATCCCCAAAATAGGAGTGTAATGTTGGAATCTTCTGTCTACTTTGTTTCCTTTGCCTGCTCATTTTGCCACTCAATGATTTGACTTTTGGGCTTTTTGCCACAGTAGGACTCTGCCACCAGACAGGGGAGTTTTCGTCCCAAACGCTGGGGTTTTCTCAGCTGCCGGAGGTATTAGATGGGTGTCCTCTCTGAGGTCTCCACACACTCTGGCAAGCTGGACACACACCCCAGGACCTCCACCCTAGACTGCAATCCAGATCCAAGCAGGTTAAAGCAAGAGCGATTACCCCTCAGACTGGTGCTTGGTCCCCCTACACTCTGCAGGCCAGGAGCTGAAGCCTCCACATGGTGCTGGCAGGCTGTGCTGGCATCTCAGCGGTTTCTCGCTCTGGGGGTAAAAGCCACGCACTCCCACTTCCTGGGTCCCAAAGTCCAGACTGCACTGGCCTCTCACCTTGTCCTTCGCATCTATGTATTGATAAATCTGGAAACGGCCACAGCTGCTGCTGATCTGGAGTCCCTCTCGCTGGCGGCTGGTCAGGCCCGCCCTGGGGCTAAAGCCTCGCGTGGGGCTGGGCTCGGCTCCCAGAGTGCTGTGCTGGCCGATTCCTGCCGGCCTGCCGCGCTGTCCTCAGCGGGAGGTTAGCTTCTCTGTGTCATTTTGTGGGTTCTGCAGCTCCAAAGTTTGTTTAGAGTTCCCTTTTTACATGGATTGGGGATGGGGGGTGGAAGCCCGAGCCTCGGGAAGGTCTTGCTTCTACTCCGCCATCTTGGCTCCGACCCCTTACTTTCTGATACATGACCCATATCAAGGTTAATGGAAACTAGAAGTCAACTATTGAAATGGGCTTGGAAAATCTGTATTTGCACAATCTGTACTGCCTGTTCAGTTTCTGGATGAAATTGCAAATGTTGACAAATTTAAAGAGTAAAATTAATACCATCTCTAAAACTGGGCCTGTGATTTTATTGGTTTGGAGGAATTACCAATGAGCAACCCTTTACCAATGCAGAACAGCAAATACTCTGCAATTTATCATCTTTGAGAGTTGCCTGGGAGCAAAGAGTGGTGAAACATCTCACATAGTTTGTACTTGAGATTGTATGTACATCCATATGTACATGTGCAGTCTGGTATTTGAACCCACATCTTGCTTGAGTCATTGGCTGGATTTCTATATACATTATGCCATTCTTAATAATCATTAAAATAAAAAAACTGATTGGCAAATGTGTATATATGCATAATAACAATAATAATATAGTCTCAAGATTTATTGAACCAATAAAAAAATGACAGTCTCTTTCTTTTCTAAGATAAACTGGCCTTGGTTTCTTCACCCATAAAATATGAGGGGTTTGGACCAGATGATTACTAGATGTCCTTCCAGCTCTGACATTCTATGACTTTGAGGTCTGGAATGGAAGCAATACAAATTAACAAAAAAAATTTCAAATTATATCACTAACTCTTTCACATGGGAAGTAGGGAGAGAAGACTAGGAAATATAAATGTATGACAGGAATATTTTTTTCAGCAAGGACTAAACAAAGTGGAAATTCCATCTAAAAGCAAGAAGAGGTTTGGTTAAAGCCTTTGTCTTAGGCTTAGATAGTTACTGGTCCAGAAGAGAAAGAGGGATGCCAAGGAACATCCTTGTCAGATCTGTCAGACCCCCTAAGAAATGGAAACGTATCTTTAAGTCAGACCAGAACATATATTCCTCCCATATGAATCAGAGACTAGAAGCTGATTGATCCTTCAGTCCCTAGAAACTAAACACAATATTGATATCCTAGAGAGCTATGGTAAAGGAAGTAGATAAATAAAATTGACCTAGAATTATGGGCATAATAGATCTTAGACAGACCTTAGAGAAATTTCTATCTTAGACAGCTATCCAAAGTACTAGCTGATCTCTCTCTCTCTCTCTCTCTCTCTCTCTCTCTCTCTCTCT
>NW_027187269.1:2648602-2685792 GCF_028583685.1 Petaurus breviceps papuanus
CTCTCTCTCTCTCTCTCTCTCTCTCTCCCTCTCTCTCTCTCTCTCTCACACACACACACACACACACACACACACATTGGAAACAAACCTTCTTTCTCAATACCTACTCACTTTCTTCTGCTTGTATTGAACCTTTCTTTTTCTTGAACTTCAGAGACCTACCTCTTCCCTAATCCATGTCTTTCTGTTCATCTCTAAATTCTATTTTCATCTATTGACTCCAACTGGAGGCTATTCTGGTCATGACTGACCTGATGCCTACCTTGCCTAATCTCATTTATTTCCTGATTCTGTAACCTGACTGACCACACAATAGAATAGCATTTCATTTCAGAGTTCCTCCATTGCTCAAGTTCCTCCTTTAGGCAATCAGTTTTGGGAAAGGCAGAACTCATAAAGAGTCGCAACATCTTGGGATGTTGTCACATTTTAGATAGTAATAGAGAAAAATAAGAAAAGGAGGCTAAAATGTGGGAAGAATCTCTAGTCAGGGCAGGCTTTTAGTCAGCTTACAGATACAGAACAAGGAATTCAGTAGAGGGCCCAATAAATAATAAAATGACACCTTGTTATAATAAGCCAATTGTGATAATCTTTGGAAATTTTAGTTATCTTGCATTGTGAAGTCGGTTTTTAGAATCCGAGTTTCTTGTCGAACTACATTTGCCATTAGTATACAGTGCATGTTACTGACAAGAATGAACATTATACATACTCTAGCCAATGACAATTGATTTTGGTGACGCACTGAAAATACCTTTATCCATTTTGGCCATGATATTATCATGCAAGTAAAGGGAAAATATGATCTTAAATTCCATATGTAGGTTCTTTAATGGTTTTATGATTTGTAACAGCCCTGCTTGTCTTTTCCTTGGTATAAGAGAGCATGGTCCAGCAGCAAGAAGACAGCTTGGGTGATGGACTCACAACTGTGAAATATTAAAAGAATAAGAGGAAACATGCTTTGTGGAGAATTTACAGAAGTACATGAGTGAGAATATATCAATACGTTGTCATCTGAATCAAAGGAGAGTGTCCACATTGGGCAAGATGAGACAAGAGATCTACCAAAGAAAATAATAGTAGCCCATATTTACAGAGTGGTTTCTAGAAATATTGATAAAAATCTTTCCTCTTAACAATCTGAGAGAAGTTTTACACTATTTCTGTCATTTTGTAGAAACAGAAAATTAAGGCGAAAGTGGCTGAAGCATGATATACATGTATACACACATATACACAAGCATATATGCAAGTATACAAACACACATATATACATGTAATCATACATACGTGTATATACATGTATGCACACACATATACATGCACACATCTATCTGTGTGTGTGTATATATATGTATATCTATCTCCCTATCTATCTCCCTATATCTCCAAGTATTAATAATGATTTGAAAGTAATGTAGGAACAGAGACCATTGGCAAGCCAGTGCAATCTGGTGAACATACCCTTCAATTCCTTCTTTAGGTTTTAAAAGGGCAAGAAATTCTTTGACCCTAGGGCCTGCCAATTTCATAACTGAAAAGCTCCCCTTAGAGGTCATCTAGTCCAACATTATTATATTGATAGGAGAGCTGAGTTTGAGGGAGGTTAAGTGACCTCCCTATGGTCACACAGTTGGTAATTGGTAGGGCTGGTCCTTGAACTTAAATCCCTGACTACCACTCTATTGTTCTTTCCACTTAACCACAAGTTACAAACTAAAATTTTTACTCAATAAAAAAAGATTAGGCAATTAATCAATTGATAAGCACTTATTAGGCATCTACTATGCACCAGTCATTGTGGTAGGTTTTGGGGCACCATGTTAACCTCTTGGTCACCTTGATGAACCTGTATGTAAAATCCAAAAAATAACAAAGAAAGATGACTTTTTAAGTTTATTATTATATAATATTTATTTATTAACATGGCCTAAACCAGGTCTTCTTTATCTTTGTGTGGCATGGAGCCCTTTGGCAACCTCATGAAACCTATGAACCTGTTCTTAGACTAATGGTTTTTTTTTGCCTTTATGGAGGGCAGTTGGTATTAAGTAACCTGTCCAAGGTTACACAGCTAGTTTTTTTTTTTTTGTGTGTGTGGGTGTTAAGTGTCTGAGGCCAAATCCGAACTCGGGTCCTCCTAACTCTGGGGCCGGTGCTTTACTCAGTGTGCCACCTAGTCACCCCCTAGACTAATGTCTTAAAATAATTGAAAGAAATGTTAAATTTCAGTTAGATATTAATGAAAATAAACAAGCATTTTTTGACCCTTGATATCTATTCATGGACACCATTGGAATTCTGTGGACTCCAGGGAAACCTTTGCTTAAACTGAGAAAGCAGGAGTCAAGCTTGTGAAGTCTGTTTTGGTTTTTGTCACTGACCTCACAGAAATGCAGAATAATGTTCAATAATCAATTCAATCAGTATCTACTTGAGCATTGTCTTAATTATCTCTGCACAAGATAATTATTTAAGAGCCCATGAGTGGTTGTTTAAAGCATGACCTAATAATGACAAGGTATTCTACTGAGAAGAGAAGGCAGAACCTGAGCGGAAAGGGGTAGAGCAAAGTTCATATTTGGCAGTTTCATTAAACTGATGAAAAGGAGGAAAATAAAAAGCATGCTGAAGGTATCCACAGATAATAATTAAGCTTTAAGGTATTGGGAGCACTAAGGAAAAGAGAGATTATGAAGCAATCTAGGGAGTTAGAAACAGGGAAGGATGTAAATGGAATATAGTTTTTTTTTTAAAGGAGTTAGGGACACAAAGATGCTCATTCTTATGACGATGCTATAAGTTAACATGGATGATAGAAACTTTGATATTTAATAAGTCAGGAGAATCAAGAATCATGTGACCTGTAATAAAATGCATGCATGACCAAAAGGATATATTTGCAAGGAGGTTAATGATGAAGTTATTATAGATAAACATGGGGTCATTTTTGCTCAAGTGTTTTTTGGAAAAGGAAACTGGTCATTCTAATTTAATTAGGTAAATTCAGGCGACAAAGAAGTACTTAGTGGTCAGTGTTGGCTTTCTAAGACCTTGTTTTGAGGCAGACTGTTGAGTAATCAAATAACTAAATAGTATACGTAATTTGTTCTTAACAGACATTAGTAAGGTTCTATTTGCTTGGTGCTGAGTCAGCTGAAACAACTGATTCAGTTAGACAGAGGTACTCTCTAAGATCTCCTCACTCCCTTAATCAATTTTCATTCCATCACAACTCCCCCTTTTCTAAGTTAGTGTCAGATAGAGTCTAAATCTGTGCTTTAAAAAATCTTTCTTGGGGAAGCTACATGGTGCATTGAATAGAGTACCGGCCCTGGAGTCAGGAGAAACTAAGTTCAAATTTCGCCTCGGACACAGCACAAAACTAGTTGTGTAACCTTGGGCAAGTCATCAAATGTCAATTGCCTTACCTTCCCCCCTCCAAAAAAGCAAAAAAAAATCTATCTTGGAAATAAGGAGAAAGTGATAAGCCACTGTGAAAGAAACCAACCTGGAACTCTTTCATTTAATGGGATTGCCACATTTATTTGCCATCTATCATTTGTTTCTCAGATACTATGTAGCTTGGGTCATGTAATGGAGGCAGCTAGTAGGTACAGTAGATAGAATGCTGGACCTGGATTCAGGGAGACCTGTGTTCAAATCCAGACTTAACTAGTTGTGTGATGACAGGAAAGTATTCTATCTGCTTCAGTTTCTTCATCTGTAAGATAAGAATAGTAATGGCACCCACCTCCCAGGATTGTTGTGAAGATAAAATGAGACAATACTGGTAAAGCACTTTGGAAACCTTAAGGCACTATATAGATGTTAGCTATTATTATCAAAACAGACTCACCAATTCATTTATTACTTTTTCTATGTCAGGAATAGAGGAAGACCTCAGGAGTATTTCTTTTCCTTGATGATATGACTTCTTGAAACTGCCACCAGCCAGATGCCTTCTATGTGAAGCTATATCTTAAAATCTTGTTGGCAATGGTCATTGCCATCTACAAATTCCTATTATATCCACATCACAGTTTCTATTATTCTTTAATTCCTGTGTGAGGTTATTTTTTTTCTACCTAGACAGTAAAAACTCTTTGAGCACGGGGATCTTTCATTCATTTTGTATTCTACACAGACCCTAGCACTATACTCGGCACATAGTATGTAAAACTAGTGATTGAAATTTGTGCAGTTGTTCCCTTAGAATATATCCCTATATTCTAATTTATATTATTTATATCTATGTATATATCTCACCCCCTCAATAAATGTAAAGGCAGAGGCTATTCCATACAAATGCACAGGTTATTGGGGGAGAAGGGAAATTAAATGCAAATAGAAAAATCAATATGGATGTTTCAATCCCAGATCATGGAACATAAACACTCATTTAGCTCACAGATTCTTAAATGAACCAAGTGGAAGATTGTTTCTCTAAACTAAGTAAAGGAGGGCTTGAATTAAAAAAAAAGATACAGTAATTGCTGTATAAGCAACAACTAGAGCAGCTGAAAAAATCTGCAGTTTAGGTTGAAAAGATATAAAATAAAAAAAGGGTAATGCCCCAGAAAAAATAAGTATCCTATAGAACAATAGAAGGAATTAGATGAATTAAGGGTGAAAGGAGTAGAATATTGGTGACAAAGCAATCCTAAAAGTGATATTCATAAGACAAGGACTCAACCAAAAGGATATAATGATATCCTTGATCTCTAATCACACAAAAAAAATCAGTGAGAGGTTTAATTAGGTACACTCAGCTGTATGGTGCTTTCCAAGGTTCTAATCCAATATAATTCACAGTTCATTTATTAGTTTACAATCTAAAAACAGCATCTTTAAATGTGGGCATTTCATCAAAGTCTGAACAAATCTGCTTTGGGGCTTGTTTTGTTCTTTCTCTTAGCTATCTAAATCTCATTGCACAATAAGTGATGAAGATGATTGGATGTAGCAGTTGAAGAGTCCCTGTACAGAAGGGTGGAGAAGCTAACTTTAAATACATATCTTCCTTTTGTAAATCTAAGAGTGAGAATCCAGGGAATTATGTTGCAGAACAACAATCACAACTGAACTGTTACAGACAAGTAAAATTTAACAAGTACAACCATCAAGCGTTTGCTTGATGGCATGCACACTAATGTGCAAGAGTGAAAATGTATTATAATTTCAAAAGTCTTCTCTGCTTAGTAGGAGACACTGGCTGATAAGACAGTTTCTCTTAGCATTTCATTTCCATTCAGTTATCACCCATCAATGATTTCTTTTGGGAAAAAGTATATCATGAATTATTCTTTGCATGGTGCTGTCATAGACATTTTTAATACTCATTTGACCACCAGATGTCTGCTATTCATGCAGAAAGAGGATTGAGAGAATATGTTATAAATGTTGGCATTAGAGGGCAGAAGAAAAATAATGTGCAGGTAGATGTTTGATAAATGTTACTGACAATAACATTCCTCTAGGATTCTCTAGTATGGATTTTGCTTGAGTCAGCATTTACTCCAAGAAGTTGGAATAGGTATGTGTCTACAAGATAGCAGTAACTAAAGGTTATGTTAATGAAAGAATAGAAGAACTTGTAAATGGGCATGAGGAATAATAATGAAGGAAAGTATTCCTATTTTGTTATTACTTACATTTTTCAGATTGCTCAGAATTTCAAGAACAAATATTATTCCTTAAGATTTTTTAAAAGTGAAAATCCAAGACAGAGACCAGTTCATCTCATAAGCCTTGGCCAACTTTAAAAGTATGATTTTGCCCATGTGAAAAATGATACATAAAATAATACCTCCAAGAACTAAGCTAATCAAGTGATATTGTATTGTATAGATTGTATAGATAGGGTAATGAATATCTATATATCTACATATACATATATGTATACACTCATATATGTTGTTGTTCAGTTGTTTTCAGTCAATTATTTCTCTACATGACTCCATATGGGGTTTTATTGACAAAGATACTGAAGTGGTTTGCCATTTCCTTCTATAGCTCATTTTACTGATTAGGAGACTGAGGCGAACAGGGTTACACAATTGGTTAGCCTCTGAGGCTGAACTTGAACTCAGAACTTCCTGACTCCAAGCCTGGTGCTCTATCCACTGTGTCCACACACATACATGCATGCATGCATGCATGCATACATATACACATACATACACACATGCATATGTATATGTTATAACACAGAACATACATAAGACAATCATAGTTTATGATCTTGTGACCATAGCACATTCTTCTCTCAACTTCTTACTGTCTGTACTTTTGCTATTAACAATTCTTTTTTTTTTTTTGGCTTAAGACTTTTAATTTGTTACAGTATAAACACTAAATGAGGTTTTAATATTCTTGTATCTGTCATTTAGACCTCTGTATGAATAAGCATATCAGATCCTTTCCTAAAAGCATATTCTGATCAAGAAAATAAAGAACCAAAACTTGGAAGAAGGAGTGAATGGCTGCAAAATGGGGAAAATGTGGTTGCCTATGACAATGTTTATCAAGTTGAAAATCTTTCCTTAGGGTTGACCCTAATAATAATATTTCATAGTTATACTCACTAGACTTCTGCATGTCCTATATTGTGTAGAATTCACTGTTTCCACTGCATTTTAAACTGCTTGGATTCATTGCTTTTTAATTATCCTCTTGAAATGTGTAAACAGCTGTGCTTTCCCACATGCAATAAAAAAAGTGATATACACTCCAATTCCCTAGAGGTCATTTGTACCACAAACTCAACTACCTGAAGTACAAATAAATACCAAGAATCAGGGAACAAAGGTCTTTGAGGGACTGAAATTGATGTCACATAATCTATAGTCACTAAATCTAAGATACTTCAGTCACAGTAGAATCACCTTTCTTTTAAATTTCACATTCCACAATAGTCTACTTTGCTTTATCCACAAGCTAACAATTTGGCAATCATTTTTGGTGATCTACTTTTCCACCTCATCAAAGATTAGAAGGAATAAATTTAGAAATGTGGGTCCCCATGATGAAGCTGCTAGAGGTCTGACGAGAGTTTCTGACAGTGAAGAAAGAAAATAAACATTGTGAAATATATGTGCAATTACCCTGAAAACATTACTCAGAAAGACCTTTGAGATCTTTTAGTTTAAAGGCAAACAGTATTACATATATAGACCATAGAGGGACAACTGAGAAATATAATAACTGGTGCCTGTAATTGTTGAGGATTATCGTATTGATCAGAATGACACTTAAGTTCGGAACCTATGAGATTGGGAAAATGGTGATGTCCTTAACCATAATTGGGAACTTTAGAAAAGGGGAGGGTTTGGGGGAAAAGATAATGATTTTTGTTTTGTACATGATAAGTATGAGAAGTCTATATGACATTGAATTTGAAATATTGAACAGACAGGAGAATTGAGAAAAGAGACTAGGACTGACTATTAAAGATTAGGACATTATCTGCATAGAGATGTAGACGTAGGTGAAGAAGTAGGTGAAAAGAGAGGAAATGGAGGTACTTAGTATATGTAACTTTTTTCAAGAAGCTTAAGAAAGAGGGGAAATAGAGATATGGGATGATAGGAGTGACTCCAGTTTCAAGTGAGGGGTTTTTGAAGATGGGACAAATATGTGCATACTTGAAGGTAGCAAGGAAGGGTTTATTTAGTAGATAGAACAATAATGAAGAGGGACAAGAGAGAGATGGATAGGGGAGAGAGAGAAGAAGAGAGGAAAATAGAGAGAAAGAGGAAGAATGAAAAGGTAAAAAAAAAAAGAAAGGAAAAAGAATCCATGAAACATGCTTTAAAATGAATAGAAGAGAATAGAAGGAAGTTCAGAAGAAGATATAGAGACAAGTATGGAAGCTTTGGTACTAATATGACCAATTTCTGTTAACTTAAAAATTACTTGTATATGGGGTTGTGGATTCATAGATATACACATATCTTTTCTTTGTTTGTGGAAATGCTCATATTTCCATAAAAATCTCACACACAAAGTTTCTAGAACAACAGTAAATCTCATAAACATACCTATTTTATAGGTTTGGGAATGTGATGGAAAGGCTAAATGAGTTACCAAACAAAACTCATACAAAAAGCCAAAATAAGACAGAGTAAGGATGAGAATACAAAGCCTCCAACTTTGAGTACTAACAATGGGAAAAGAAAAGACTTAATTCAAAGTGAGTATTATTTGGAAATTATTATAAGATAGTACCCATTTAACATAACTAGTTGATCTTTATTTTTTAGATAAAAATATAACTTTATATAGATTCTTTATAAATAGTTGAAAACTTAAGGGCACATAGGGGCACTAGAGATATTGAATAAGTTGTTGTTTAATTGTTTCAGTTGTGTAGGAGGACTCTTTGTGTCCCCATTTGGGATTTTCTTGGCAAAATATTGGAGGAGTTTTCCATTTCCTTCTCCATTTCATTTTTACAGATGAGGAAACTGAGGCAAATAGGATTGAGTGACTTGCTCAGGGCCATACAGCTAATCAGTATCTGAGGCCTGATTTGAATGCAGGAAGGAGTCTTCCAGACCTCAGGCCTGGCACTCTATTCACTGTGCCACCTAAAATGGGAGATTCCAAAACCAGTATCTACACTGTTCAGCATTTGAGCAGGTCACACAATTAAAACTGGAATCAGCCACTGAGATAAACCAGTTCTATTCTTTATAGCTAAGGAAATTGAGACCCAGATAAGTAAGTGACTTGCTTAAGCTCACATAGCCCCAGAAATGGTCACATTGAGAATACAATTCAGGTCCGTTGCTTTTTCCCACTTTGCCACATGGTGTTCCAGAATGACAGGAGAATAGGCATAGTGTAGGCAGGGGGAAGAAAAAGTATTTTCTGTATGTGGCTATTAATCTGTGGTATAGAACACAAGCAATATGGAAGGCTATCTAAGTTTCATCAGATAAAAAAGAGCTAAAAATTAAATAAAAGACTAGCAACAGTAGCTGTGATCAGCCTGAACTACTTTACATCACAGAAGACATCCCTATTTCATGGATCTTGTTGGTCATGGGACCAGATTCTCCTTTGGCTCCCAGGTAGGGAGTTCCCAATATTAACTCTCATCCCCATCCTGTTACTACCCCACCTGTCAGTCAATACCCTCTACTTTTCCAATATGAGAATAAAAAACAAAGTATTTTAGACTGAAAGGGACCCTAGACATCTAGCCCAACCTCTTCATTTTACAAGAGAGGAAAATGAGAGTCAGAGATGTTGTCACTTACCCAAGGTCATAAAGGTTGTAGGTAACAGAATCAGAATAAGAACCCAGGTCTTTTACTTCCAAATCCGTCATTCTTTCAACTGTAGTACTTTGCTTTAGATGAGAAACAAAATAGCTCCTCATCCTGAGAAAAGTTAAGGAGTGTGCACTGTAGCATTATAGAATCCCACGAGGAAAATAAGCAGACTCTACTGAAACACTCATAGTCTCCTTTTGTAAATATAGTCCCTTGTTTCTAAGTTGATTATTAGTATGAGTTGCTATATAATTTCATTTTTAGCTTCTTAGTAATTACTTGAATGTACTTTAGGCAGGGTTGGGCTGCCTGTTGGTACCCTGTGTCTTGTGCCTTCATTTCACTCCTACCAAAGCAGTCCTGGAGCTTTCAAGATCAGGTGCAAACCCTATGATCAGACAGCAAGTTCTGATAGAAGACGGGTAGTCACACCCTCCTCTGTAACAGCAACCAGCATGAAAGAGAAGAGGGGGAAGGAATGACGTCATATGTCCATATTAGATGTTATACTTCCCTTATGGAACTCAATAGGTGCTGTTCCCAAGGGCAGCCCTCAACTAGGGCACACAAAGTCATGGCTGTGTAAGAGCTTTATCCTCCCCTAAGGCACATTAGAGTGATTATAGCCAACCATCAGGACAAAGTGGTACTGGGTTCTATTTTTGGCCCTTTAGATGACTCAGGGTGAAACCTTTGACAAACCACTTTGGTATTTATTCCCTGCCTCAGTTTCTTTATATGTAAAATATGTGGCAAGTGCCCATTTTATGGGGGTGTCACGAAGATTAATGGACTAGTGATGTTTAAAGCATGCAAAAGATCTGGAGTGAGAGGATCTCAAAGGAGAATTAAGGTAAAAGGAAGTCCCATTCCAGTTGTAGTATGCAGATCGCCTTCTGGGAAAGTTAATCTCTAGAGAGGCTGTATCATCTTACTGTATGGCCATGTCTTCACTTAAAATCCTGCAATGAAAGTGAGGGATGTGGGGCAAAAGGAGATGTTGCTGTTTCCTCAGGCATTCATAAATTTACAAGGCATTTATTTTAGAACACGTTTAAAATAATTCCTTAAATTAAGGATTTAAAATGTTGACAAGAGATCCAGTGAGTGAGTGACCTCTGGAAATGAAGCATTTTGTATAGGGGAAGACTATCTTTCGAAAAAAAATATAATTTCAGTGTTATAAGTGAAAAGGTGACTATCCTCAGGGTATTATCTATTTTTCAATTCAATTCAATTCAACTTCTATTCATTAAAGATCTATTGTGTCCTCAGCACTGTGCTAATAGCCAGGTAAGATACAAAATTTAGATAAGGCAGAGACCCCGATCTCTTAGGGCAAACAGCTTAGTGGAAATAAAATATATCAGCAAAGAAAATTATAACAGACACTATTACTTGGTAAGTACATTCACAAAGTTCAGAACAAATTGCTATGTGAGGTCTGAAGGGGAAGTGTTACTTACAAGGGTATCCTGTAAATCTTCATGAAAAAGGTACCATTTGAACAGGGCATTAGAAGATTAGAAATTCAACAAATAAAGGAGGGGATATATTCTGAGCATGGGGAAGATAAGAAAAGGGAAGGAAACATTAAAAAAAAAGCATGTGTTTCAGGGATAGTTCAATTTTGTGCACAGATCAGAGCAGGATATAATATGAGTTAAAGATGGAAATCCAGGGTGACCAAAGAAGGATTGACTGCCAATCAAAGGAGTCAAAACTTTATTAGGGGATCATTGGTTTTTTAAACAAAGGAGTAGCATATTCAGCTCTAGATATAATAAAGATTATTATAGCAGAAGTATGAAGGGAGTGGATCAGAAGTGGAAGAAAATGCTAGGAAGTAAGTGCTATTTTGATCACTATTCTGAGGCAGAGAAAGGTTAAGTGACTTGACCAGAGACACACAGTAAGCAAATGTCGGAGGTCAGATTTGAATTCAGGTATACTTCCTGACTCCGAGCCTGGCATTTTATCCACTACATCACCAGGCTGTCTCTATTATAATAGTCCAGGTAAGTAAGTATGAGAGTTTCACTAAGGTGGAGGCAGAAAAAATTAAAAATAAGGGGCAGAAGGCAGAGATGCTTCAGAGTAACAATCAATAGACTTTCAAGACTGAATGCAGCTATAAATGGTTTTGGGAAAGGAAAGTTCTGAAATAGAAAAAGGTGTTTTCAGCTTTATCTACCTACTATCTATCCTTCAAAACTTAACTCTAATTCATGTCTTTCATATCCAGATCCCTCCAGGCTAAAGGAGTATCTCCTTTCTTAGAATTCCTATGGTATTTATTGCTTATATGGTTCATTAGGCAATCAATCAATTAATCAATAACCTGGTAACACTTCTTTCACTGTAATTTTAAGTGATTCTATATTTACCTAATATCTACAAAAGCCTGATTGTAGTGAACAGGGGGTGAATCTGGAGTCTGTGAAGCCAAGATATACTAGTGTACAAATGCTGATAGCTTCTACTGAATTGAGAAAACTTCAGGTGGCAGCTTGACAATAGAATACCAGCATTCCAAAGATCAGACCAGCTAAGTGCAGAGAGGCTTGGTCCCTGTTATTAATGGCTGTCTTGGTACTAGTGTCACAATACTGCTGGAACCCTGACTCATGCAGTTAGCTGCAGCCTCCTTGGCACAAGGAGGCCTTCACAGAAGAGACAGACAGCAATAATGCTAAAAGCAACATGCTCTTATCACACAGCCTTGGCCACTGGGGAGCAAGAATAACCAAGGTCACAGCCAAAATAAATAAACTGAAGGGACTAAAGGAATCGAGGACAGAATGAAAGAGGTTGTGAGAATCTGAATACAGAGCTCTTCAAGCTTTAGAAAGAGAAGAAAGGGGGTGGTGGTCCTGAGGGAGGCTGCCCCCTCAACAAAAGAAATTCAGCTTAAGTCAAATTCTCACCATTAGTCATAGATAGATATAGGGATTCTTTGTACCTTGCCCCTCTATGCATTAGCATAACTCAGTTATGTAGAAAGGGAAAGGTATTTTATAGGGAAAAGCAACGTCTTCCTGTGGTGAAAGTATTGCTATTCTGCCTCTGATGTCAGCCAGTCTTGCAACTTCAAACTATTTTTCATCCTTACCATGACCTCTAATACTTTAGCTCTTTTATAAACTGTCAGCCCTGTACTAAAATCTCCTTCCTTCCTCGTTTTGATCTCCTGGTGAACCATTTCATTTCTATATTGTCTTCTTTTCTCCACTTCCCCTCTTCCAGTCATTGATCATTGATCATGCCATGTCAAGCCTCAGCTGTGGATTACTTCCAGGATCCATTGCCACAGCTCTTGTATACCTGCTGCTGAATGAGACTGTAGAAAATCATGAACCTTGGCTGACTGGATCTACTATAAATTTATGCTACATAACCTCAACCGGGCCCTCACTGCAGCAAGGCAATCCTTTTTATTTCCCTGATTGACTCATTACCCGCTTACCACAGAGGCTTTTCAAAACTGTCTTGTCTCTTCCAGAAACTCTCATGGCCCTCCTTTGTATTCCCAGTGCTTAGCACAGTGTCTGGCACACAGCAGGAACTTAATAAATGCTTGCTGATTGGTGGACAAATGCAACAGTTCCTGTCCTCATGGAGCTCATAAATGTAGGGTTGGAAAAAAAGTTATCTGGTAGTGTCATTAGTCTGTCAATTCAATTGGTCTGTCAACAAGGGGAAAGGATTAAGCATTTTTAAAGCACCATTTATGTTCTAGACACTTTATAACTATGACCTCATTGGATCCTCAAAATAACCCTATGAATCAGGCAGTATTATGACACCCATTTCACAGCTGAGGAAACTGAGGCATACAGAGGTTTAGTGATTTTCCAAGGCCTTCACAGCTATTAAATGACTGAGGATAGATTTGAACTCAGGTCTTTCTGACTCCAGTACCCCCACCTAACTGCCTCAACAAAGCATTAATGAAACATTTACTAACTATATAATAAATATGGTGCCATATATGGTAGACACTGTACTAAGTGCTGGCCAAAATACTATTCTTGCCCTCAGGAGTTCAAGAATTGAGGCAGTCTATTGCTCAGAGCCTTATAGAGGTTTGCTGGAGCCAGCTTTAGCCAGCTAGAACTGATTGGTAAATTCTCCATTTATTGTTTTGATGATTGTCTAGACCAGTGCTTCTTAAACTGTAGGTTGCAAGCCCATGTGTGGTTGTGAAAAACCTGCAACAGTAAAAAGTTTCTGAATGCGCAATGACCAAAAATTAACTCAAAATCAAACAAGTAGGGGCAGCTAGGTGGTTCAGTGAATAGAGCATTGGTCCTGGAGTCAGGATGACCTGAGTTCAAATATGGCCTCAGATACTTGGCACACTTACTAGCTGTGTGACCTTGGGAAAGTCACTTAAGCCCAATTGCCTTGCCTTTTACTCTCCAAAAAAAAAAAAAATCAAACAAGTAATGGATCTGAAGTGTTTCTGGCAGCTCTTGCCTGTGTTATGTTGTGCAATTTCACTGCAGCTTTGCACTGCATGTGCCCTCAGGCCACAAAATGCCCAGGAACAGTTGCTGAAATGTGAAAAGGGGTCAGGAGTGCAAAAATACTTAAGTCCCAGTCTAAACCTAAGGTGATGGAGAAAATGTTAACAAAATTGAATAAATCTAGAAGTGTGACAAGCTGCCTTTTTTTTCCTCCCAGAGAGCCAGCTGTTAAATATTTACCAGTGCACTGCTGCTTAAAGATCATAGAGAACTTCTTAGAGTGACTTAAAGTCTTAAAGTCACTTAAAGTAACTTTTTTTTCAGATTACTAGAGGCTCATTACTAGGAGGTGAACCTCTAGGCCAGGCCTACACACTTGTGATGCTTAATCTGGTGAGAATGGAGGCTGAGGGCGCAAAGAATCACAAGGTTTTCAGACACTGAAATAAAAAGAATCTCACAAAAAGGAAAGGTGTATCTGCTGGGTTCTTTTGAGTATCCATGAGGCAGACACTGGGGCTTTTGCTTCTAATGCTAAAGTTTATTTAATCTGTTGTGTATAATTAAAGCAAGAAGGATGGTGGTCTTTCAGGAGCTGGCTGACATAAATAATTGGCGTGGAGTATGGATGGCACTTGGTTAGGAATCAGATTGAGTGGCTTGCACATGGTATTGTATTATCAAGTCTGGGAAACCATCAGGACCTTCCTGTAGGGAACTTTTATAGGGTTGTATGTATGACTTGTTATGGAGCCAAGCCTCACCATTAAGATGTGGCCATTATTAAGGCTGCAAAGAGTTAGAACAAGGGCCATTCTGGCAAGCTTCCTGAAATAGTTAATGAAAGCAAATTTAATACTAAGAGGAAAGGGGTTCTATATCAGGGTCACATAGTAAATATTTATGCACTCATTCCCTCTATAGCAGATGTTCCTAACTTTTTTTTTTTTTGGTCATAGAGCCCTAAGGCAATTTGGTAGAGTTTTTGAACTTGCTCTTAGAATAATGTTTTTAAATGTATAAAATGAATAGAATTACAAAGGAAACCAATTATATTTATCAAAAAAGTAAATAAAATGAAATTTAAAATATTGAAATTTTAAGAAAAAATACAAATAAGTTCACTAACCCTAGGTTAAGAACCACTGTTCTACAGCATGAATAGGTTTCAAACAGCACACTAAGGAGTCTTTCATCACCCTCAACTGGCCCTCTTCCCTTCTCTTTTCTCATTGAGTAAGGAAGCAGCAATGGAAAGACACACCTACTGCCAAAGTGTTCTGTGTCGTCTCAGGCCAGTCCATTTGGTTGGGCCCATAAGACAGGGTGCCCAGTTGGCTCTCAGTAGCATCCAGAGCTTTTCACCCTGCTAGTGCCACAAGCTATGATCAAAATTGTTCTCTACAAGGGTTGGCTCAACATAGAAATGAGTGTTCCGAAAACCGCTCAAAGGAGTCAAAGGGTGGCCAGCAGCCCCAAGGTAATATATCAATTACAGTCTGCTATGAAAACCAGGCTTGGCAGGTGGATTTGCTCTTCACAGGTCAACAAGCATTGCGTTTCTCAGTGGCTCTTATGACCCACACCATGTGTGCCCCTAGGGGCTACCTAATAACAGAAAAGAAAATAGCTTAAGTTGAGAAGTCAATTATTCTGTCTATTGTTGGGACTGAATGTATACTCAATTTGACTGTTTGTTGCAATCAGGTGCACTTCAGTGGTGTCAAATGATCACCATCCCTAGGGTCCATTAGAGAAACAAACAAAATGTCTCAGGAGATTCTTCCTGGAATATGGTAGTTCTAAGCAAATCCACAAAGTTTCAAGATCCAGTATTTGGAGAAAATGAAGCCGACTTTGATTTGATCCTGGCATTGGGAAAGTTTACATAGCCCAGGTTATTTTGCAGTCTGCCAAGGAAGATGAAAAATGATAGTGTCACTTGTTAGCTTTTCCATTAAAAGCTCTTCTATCAGTTTTGGAAACTGTTACCTTCCAGCAGGGAGCTGCCATTATTAACTTTGCAGATAGGTGTGTTGTCAGTTTTGAAAGGAACCAAATTTGGTTCAGTGAAGGGAATAAACATCTCAGAACATTCAGGCTGGGAAGCATTTGCATTGACACTACATAATTACCTTTCATTTTATGTAATGATGCTATCACATTTTCTTTGTTCCTCCAATTTCGAAATTATAATATGTCTCCTTCCACTTGAATGGATATATGAGATTGCAAGGAACCCACTTAACTAAAAGGCAGATTTTGCTCTGGTAACAGGCACATTATCTATGCTTTATGCAAAGATTCATCTTGAACACTAGGAAGTGATAGGTTTTATTTAAGAATCCTTAATCAAACAATACAAAATTAGGTCAATTGCTCTTTCTCTGACATAATTTTGTTACTTAATTTTGTAGTTAGAAACCCCTGTAACCCATGTAATAGACCAAACCATCTCCCCAAAATGTGTCCCCCCTTCATAGGAGCATAAATAGAAATTCCCAATGTGTTCCTTTGCCACTTTTATTCCTAGTAAAGAAAAATTAACATTTAATCTTTTTTGAATCTTTTAGTGTTTGAGCATTCATAAGAAACACAGCCTGGGAAATGTAAGACATTGAAGTCTGTCATTTATGGGTAAATTAAATAAGTTTCTGTATATATTATATCTCAATTTGATCTTCACTACTCTTTTGCAGAAGATCATTAGGTTTTGACAGGAAGAAAGAGAACTGCCACACACAATGTATATATTCATATCATTTAATTAATGAGATTTTTATTAGTTGTTTATGATGCTCTTGGTCTTTATCTAAGTACTGAGATATAAAGATATAAAATGGCACAGGTGATAACTGGCCAGGTGAGGGGTGGGGTGGAGAAGGAAGAAAGAATATGCCACAGACAGAGAAAAGTACTACCTTGTAAGGTATCATGGGCCAAAGAGAAGATCAGATGTGATGTTCTAAGAAAATTTCAGAAGGCATCTATAAAAGTCAAAGGAAGCTTCATGAAAGAGGCAGAACTTGAGCTGAGTTATTGAATAAGGATTGTGAAAACTGGAGATTAAGAGAATACATTCAGTCATAGGAGATGGATTGTACAAATGCCAAAAAATGGAAGATGGCATATTGAGATCTGGAAATAGTTTAATAGCACAGTTTGGTTGGAAGGTTGGATTATAAAGGGGAATAATTGTGAAATCAATATAGGAAGGAAGGCTGAAACTATATTATGGAGAACCTTATAAACTAACTTTATATAAGGAGGTTATATATTTTTCTCAAGATAATAGGCAGCCACCTAAGGTTTTTGAGAGGAGTTGTAGGTTGGAGGGATGGCATTAAGATTTATGCCTTAGGAAGATTACTTCAGCATATCTGAGAAGGATGGATTGAACAGGAAAAAGATTGAGATAAATGCCAGGAAAAACCCACTCCCTTCAAACCTCTCCCATCCTCCCCTCCCTGCTGCGCCAACATAAGATAGTGTCACTGGACTCAATGACAAAAAGGTTTGGGCTAAAATCCTGTTTTAGATGCTTACTGTGTGACATAGGGAAAGGCTCTTAGCCTCAGTTTCCCCATTTGTAAAAGTAGAAGACTGTATTTGAAGCCCTCTAAGGCCACTTCAAGCTCTAAATCTCTGATTCTATGGCTATCAAAGAATGTTGAAAGGATATCTATATGTAAATATGCATTTATATGTGTATGTATATGTATGTGTATGTTTGTTTATGTATATGCATATATGTGTATGTGTATGTATATATAATTTTGTTAAAACAGACAGAAGCATATTATGAAGATTGACAGGGGAATTGGTTCGGTTAACATCTAGTTAATATGCATTTATTAAGAACTTGCTGTGTGCCAGGCACTTTACTAAGTTCTGGGGATCCCAAGACAAAGGCAAAAGATAATCTGTTAATAAAGCTCTCACAATCTAATGGTTAAAGTTACGTCTTTGTGATTTCTAAATTCCATAATTCTAACTTCCCACTGTAGTTTAGCAGCTCATTTTCTTCTTGGTGTTTGCAGAAGCTAATAATATGCACGGAGGCCACACAAACACACAGACATTCCAGTTTTTCATACGGTGTTCCTTCAGATCTAGGTACCTAAGAGCCTTTCAGACTCATATGTTGAAGGAAAGGTATGTACTATCACTGAATATGAAACCTGGAAGAGACTCCATAGCTCGCTGTACATTTTGTATTGCCTACTACATACTTTGTTTGGTGGTAATGGTTAAATCCCAATCAAGTTGGGCAATATTAACAGTAATGGGAGAACTCAAATCCCCTGCTACCAATATCTAGCTATTCAGTGGACAGAATTAAGAGTTAAGCTAGGGTCAGGTAAGTGGTGCAGTGGATAGAACATGAACCCTGGAGTAAGGAGGACCTGAGTTTAAATCTAGTCTCAGATACTTGACACTCAATAGCTGTGTGCAAGTCACTTAACCCTGATTGCCTTGCAAAAAAAAGGTGCACATCTAGAGGGATGTGCACCTGACCCAATGACACCATTTTGAGTCATATAATAATGATGCTTAGAAAAAAGGCCAAGGATAAAATAAACCAGCTAAGTTTGAGACTTTAAGAGTTATCCTTGATGTGGTGTACAAATGACCCCATTCCCTTCTCCTCAAACTCACACAGTCTATTTTCATTATCTTACCATCACTTTACCTATTTTGTCTTTTAAAAAGTTTTAAAAATAGATATCTTTTGTTTTTTATTTAATTTTTTTTTGGCTATGGACTTCTTTTAAGCCTCCTGTTCCAAGCTAGCCTTTTCTTTTAATGAGGATTTTAAAAGAAAAAAAAACAGTCTCAGTTCAGCAAAACTAAACAATGATACATCAACCTTTCTGACAGCAAATACAACTCTTCTGGCTCAAATGTAGATTTTTCTTTCTATAAACTGATCTGTATAATTTTGTCTTAAAAGCTTTATTGTAGAATATTAATGACATTTTAATTTACTTTTAGTAGTAGGAAAAAATGGATTTGAAATCACAGGAAGGACCTGGGTTCAAATCTAAGCTCTTACTATCAATATTATCTTGGGCAAATCACAGATCCAGGCTTTACTGTCCTTTAATTTTGTCTTTTTGGAGGGGGGAAGGCATGGCAATTGGGGTTAAGCGATTCTCCCAAGGTCACATGGCTAGTAAATGTTAAGTATCTGAGATCACATTTGAACTCAAGTCCTCCTGATTCCAGGGTTGTTGCTCTATTCACTGCGCCACCTAGCGGCCCCAATCTTCCATTATCTTAACATGCTATGATTCATGAGGTTATTTCCACCAATCAAAGAAGCAGCTTGTATTTTATTCTAGAGGCCATAGAGAGTCACTGACGGCTTTTGAGCTTGGGAGTGACATGGTCAAACAGATAGATAAAGCATTTTTAAGTGCTTACTGAAAGGCAGCTAAGTGGCAGTTTCCAGAATTATCAACCCATAGATGCCAAGGACAAAGTGAGAAGTCAGTGCAGCGTGGACTTTGGGACCTGGGAATTTGGAGTGTGTTGGCTTTTTCCCCCAGGGCAAGAAGTGGCTGAGGTGCAGTGGCCCTGCACATAGTAGCTTCAGCTCCTGGCCTGCAGACTGTAAGGGGACCAAGCGACCAGTTGGAGGGGTAACTGCTCTTGCTTTAACCTGTTTGGATCTGGATTGTGGTCTAGGGTGGAGGTTCTAGGGTGTGTGACCAGCTTGCCAGAGCATGTGGAGGCTTCAGAGATGGCACCCAATTAATACATTTGGCAGCTGAGAAAATCACAGCATTTGGTATAAAGCTCCCCTGTCTGGTAGCAGAGTCCTACTGTGGCAAAAAGTGCAAAAGTCATGTAATTGAGTGGCAACATGAGTAAACAAGGGAAAAAAAGGAAACAGAGGAATCCAACATTAGACTCCTCTTCTGGGTACAAAAAGGATCAAAGCATGGAGCAAGAGGAAGACAGTGAAGTCAGAATTCCTGGACCAAAAGCCTCCAAGAAAAATACAAGTTGGTAACAGGCCATAGAGGAACTTAAAAAGGATTTTGAAAACCAAATAAGAGAAGTGGAGGGAAAATTGGGAAGAGAAATGAGAATGATGCAAGAAAATGATGAAATGAGAGTCACAACTTGACTGAAGAAAATAATACCTTAAAAATAGACTAACTCAAATGGCAAAAGAAGTTCAAAAAGGCAATGAGGAGAAGAATGCCATAAAAAGTCGAATTTGCCAGATGGAAAAAGAATCTCAAAAGCTCAATGAAGAGAATCATTCATTCAGAATTAGATTGGAGCAAATGGAAGCTAGTGACTTTATGAGAAATCAAGATACTATTAAACAGATCTAAACAAATGAAAGAATAGAAGGCAATGTGAAATATCTCATTGGAAAAACCACTGACCTGGAAAATAGATCCAGGAGAGATAATTTTAAAATTATTGAACTACCTGAAAGTCATGATCAAAAAAAGAACCTAGAAATCATCCTTCAAGAAATTCTCAAGGAAAATTGCCTTGATGTTTTAGAAACAGAGAGCAAAATTGAGGTTGAAAGAATCCACCAATCACCTCCTGAAAAATATCCCAAAAGGAAAACTCCTAGGAATATTATAGCCAGGTTCCGCAATTCCCAGATCAAAGAGAAAATATTACAAGCAGCCAGGAAGAAACAATTTGAATATTTTGGAAACACACTCAGGATAACACAGGATCTGGCAGCTTCTACACTGAGGGATCAAAGAGCTTGGAATATGATATTCCGGAGGTCCAAGGAGCTGGGATTAAAACCAAGAATCACCTACCCAGCAAAACTAAGTATCATGTTTCAGGGAAAAATTTGATCATTCAGTTGGAATAGAGGACTTTCAAGCATTCTTGATGAAAAAACCAGAGTTGAACAGAAAATTTGACATTCAGATACAAGAAGCAAGAGAAGCATGAGAAGGTAAACAGGGAAAAGAAATCATAAGGAACTTATCAAAGTTGAACTATTTACATTCCTACATGGAAAAAAATGATAATTATAATTTATGAAACTTTTCTCAGTATTAGAATAATTGAAGGGAATAGAAATGTATATATATATATATATATATATATATATATATATACATATATATAGGAGGATATATGGGCATATGAATACATATGTGAATGTATATATGGGTACAGGTATACATAGATAGAGGGCACTGGATCAGTTTAACGGGAAGGGATCATACTTAAAAGGTGAAACTAAGAGTTGAGACAGGAATATAATGAGAGGAGATAGGGACAGATGATTGTGGTAAACTATCTCATATAGAAGAGGTAAGGGGAAATGGTTACAATGGAGGGGAAGAACAGGAATTCAAAAGGGAATGGGTCAATCTTATTCTCATTGAATTTGGTTTAGGGAGGGAATGACATACACACTAAATATGGTATCTCACCCTACAGAAGAGTAGGGGATGAGAGAGGGGATAATGGAAGGGAGGGCAGTTTTGGGAGGAAGGGAAGTTGGAAGCACCCACTTTTGAAAAGGGACAGGTCCAAAGTAGAGAATAGAACAAGTGGGAGGTAGGATAGGAGGGAGGGAAATATAGTCAGTCTTTTACCATATATCTACTATGGAAATATTTTCCATAGCTACACATGTACAACCTATATTGAATTGCTTATCTTCCCAGTAAGGGTGGGTGACAAGGGAGGAAGGCAATGAATCTGGAATTCAAAGTTTTAAAATCAAGTGTTTAATATATACTATTATCAATATTATTTTACGTGTAAATGGGAAATAAGATATACAGGCACTGGGGCATAGAGACCCACCTTGCCCTACAGGAAAATTGGAGGGGGTATGGGAGAAGATATGGGAGAGAGCAGATTGGAGGAGGGGATATCCAGTGGGATCGCTATTTTGGTGTGGTGGGTAGGGGAAAATCGGAAAAAAATTTGTAACTCAAAATCTTATAGAAATGAATGATGTAAACTAGAAGTTAACAAAGCATTTGATAAAAAATAAAAAATAAATAAAATACAAAAAAAATAAAAGTGAAGGAGAACTCTGTGTCCAACCACTGCTCCCAATTCTGCACACGTGAGTGAATCAGAATGTATCTGATCCCCAGTCATAATCATTAAATATCAAATTTATCTAAAGTCTGAATTAATGAAACGGACTTCTTTGCTTTGGTTTAAAAATGGCTTTTCCTGTGTCAGCAACTCCAGAGATCAGATAAGACTGAAAGTGGGATTTCCCCTTATCTTGAGGCATATTCCATATGGGAGGGAAACTGACATTCTGATACCAAACATTCCAAACACACCCTGCTCTGTCCATTGTCTTGTCAATTTGTATTTACAACCAAGAAACTTCCTTTCTCATGATATGGATCAGATCACAAATTTTTGTGACACAGCCACCCTGAATTGGGATGGTTCTAAAATGTACTTAAGTTTTCTGATTCTTTAGTTCAGGCAGTCAGAAGTTTCCTTCTGTGTCCATGATCTTATAACAAGCTAACTTTAAGGGAATAAAATGAAATAACTGTATATCACCAAGTTTGTCTGTCTTCTTTAACCAAATTTTGAAGGTTAACATCAGAGAAAATATAAACTCTTTGAGAGAAGAAATTTATTTCCTTTTTTTGGTTGTTTCCTATTCCTATTGCCTAGTACCAGTACATGGTAGGCACTCAATAAATAGTTGTTAGTTGATCTCTCATTAATAAGATACTTATCAGCTACTTGAAGATAGTTATCATCTTTTCTTCTGCCCTCTCCTCCAAATCTGCCCTTCTTAAGGCTTAACATAGTCTGATTAACTGATTCCTATAAAGCTTGAACCTTCACCAAGACTATCACTGTCCTATTTTCTCTCCTCTGGGCATTCTATCAAAGTCTTTTTTGATTGAGTTGCCTCATTATATAGCCATCAGACTCTGACTTTGAACTGGAGATTCTGTGTCTATTCTTCAGCTAATCATACCCATACCCATACTTTGTTAAAGTAATGACAAAGTCAAAAAATAAAAGATCTTGATACTTTCAAAAGGAATTATACAAAGATCAAAATGAATTATTAAGGAGCCAATTGCCAATCACAGATTAACTTTCAAAATGTCCCTTTAATTTTTAAGTCTAATGCATGTAATACCTTTAGCTAGCACATCAAAGCTTCATGGTTGTGTAGGTAATTAGAAGATCTCTTTGTGACTGTGACTAACAGTAGTCAGTAGGTAAAAGAAAACTGGAATAATGACCAATATTTACTTAATTAATTAGTGAGAGAGTAGGAATCCAACCAGAGATAGATTTGAGGATCTTACTCAAAATCGAAAAGAAGCTCCTTGACACCAGGAAATTTTAAAGGCTTTTGAGGTGAGAACCAAATGAAAAAGTTCTATTAGACAATTTGTTTTGTAAAAACTTTGCTAATTAGTGACTATTGGAGACCTGTCCAATAGTTAGTGCTTTGGTCTCTCTAAGTAATAATACAGTGTAAATGTTAAAGCAACACAAGGACAAGTCCTTCAAAACGTCAAAGAGATGAGTAGAAAAACATAGAGATGAAGCTGACTTCAGATCTGTGACCTCAAATCAATTTGTTTCTGTTTGGGTTTCTACTTATTGATCAAAAAAGATCCAGACGGTATGAGATATAGACCAAAAGCCCAATCAAGTAAATACAAAAAATTATTTTAAACTAAAGGACCTGATAAACAGCTCCAAAAAACTCATTATCAATTTATTTTTAAACTTGCAATCATTCTGGCAAATCCTTTATTTTTCCATTTAAAAGTTTAACATTTTGAGCCAAAGAATCAAGGCCATATTGATAGCTATGGCCCTGGGAGAGGAAGTTAAATTAATTAAGGCCTTTATTACAAAATAGATGACTCTGTATAATAGTTGACATATTTCCTTTCTACCTTGGGCAATCTAGAACAACGCACTCATTCCAAAGTCAGAGTTGTCAAGCAAAATTAAAATTTTCCTAATTATTTAAATTTCGGGATATAATTTGTTCCCCAGATGGGTACATCTCCTGTCCTTGGAGCAGATGCACAGGGATACGTGGGAGTACTGGGAGTTCCACATAAGTTCATGGGGCACAGAATCTTTGACTTGGAAAGAATCTCAGAGGCCATCTAATCAAACCTTTAAAAGAAAAAATAATAACCTCTTCAAAGTACCTAATTAGAAGTCATCCAAACTTTGCTTGAAGTAATGAGGAAGAACCCACTACTTCTAGAGGAAAGTTGTTCCAATTTTTAATATTTTAATTATTAGGAAATTTTCTTAATGATTTAAAATTCCTTTAGATCTGATCATTGAAATATGCTTCTTTGAAATGTCTCCTTACAGTTCTTAATTCCATACTGTTCTCTGGTACAAAAAAAGAAGAATACATCGACTCCCTTTTCCATATGACAGCCCTTTAAAATGTCCCTCCTCAGTTGTGTCTTCACCATGACTGGAATGACATGATTTTAAGACCCTTGACTATCTAGGCTTCTCTGCTCTGCATTTGCCCTAGATTATTACTGCTTCATATTACAGATACGTGACTGACTGGGATAGAAAGTTCACCTTCTTTAACATGGACACTATGCCTTTATTTAGCGGAGGTTCATCTTCACTTTTGTGTTTGTCCTATCAAGCTACTGACTCTCTGATTCTCAATTCACTAAGTCCTCTGGATCTATTTTTCAAATAGCCTGTCATTTTCTCCTATCCTATCCTTATAAAGACAACGTTTTAAAGCCACATATAAGATTTTCCATCTATCTTTCTTCAATTTCATCTTAATAGATTCTACCATTTCAAGATAATTTCAGATGCTGACTCTGTCATGCACTGTGTTAGCAATCCCTCCCACCTTTATGTCATATGCAAATTTTGTAATCATGCCATCTGTGCCTTAAGCAAGTCACTGTTAAAAATGTTAAAAGTCAGGGCCAAATACAGATCCCTGGGAGAACTCCACTGGAGATCTCCTCAGCTGATAAAATCCTAGATTAAAACTTCATATTTAACAATGATTGCTTCTTGAATACAGTCATTTAACCAGCTTTGCATAAATCCTGCTAGAATAAAATTTAGCCCATGATTTTCCATATGTTCCAAAAGGCACAAGAAACAATTTCCCCACTAGAGCACAGAGTACAAGTATCTGTCATGTTATTAAAATCATGAGCACTCCAGTTTCAAATCTATTTCTGCATCTGAATAAAATTAAGCATGTCTCATTTAAGTCTGAGTTAGGAATAAATGATGACTCAATCAGACCTTTATGTTTTAGCCACTTATTTGTTTGGGGATGGTAAAGAAGGCACAGATATAATAAAATAGTCAAAAGAACTTATTCAATACCATGTCAAATTGTTAGGGCATAGTGTTTAATTGCTCAAGTAATGATCAATCAACAATCACTGCTTGAGCAATTAAATACTATGTCTTAACTCTCTGACAAATTAGTATTTTATTTTTATTTATTTATTTTTTTAATGGAAGTTGAAGCACCATAGGACAAGAAAATAAATTTTGGTTAACTAGAATGCTCATCAAATGGGATTATTTTGGTTACCCACATTCTTATTGGACCAGTAGTATTAAACTAACATAAGAACAGAACCCTGTTGGGCACATACTGAATTAGAAAATCACAAATCAACATTATTTATATTGTATTGTATCATTATTTACTTTGTTAAATATTTCCCAATTAAATTTTAATCTGGTTCAATGTTTGCAGGTCAGTGAGTTTATATCACTGAACTAGAATACACATTCTAAGTCAATCATTGTTTTTTAGAAGTCTTTCTAAATTGAATCAGTCTACTTTTATCACATTACCAAGTAGAATAGCATGACTATAATGCACTCCTTTGATGACTAAATATTTTTCAATCTCTCTGAGTCATTTTTCACATAAATTCTAGTATAGTAGTGTAATTAGTGAGTTGTCAAAGTATATAAATTGGATTGAATGCATACTGACCCCAAGGCTTTCCTGGAATTGTCTGCATGTGTATGTGTGCAACACTCTCACATGTGTACATGGATGTATTTTATATTTAACTTAAGTCCAGGATATGAGATTCTTTTGCCATAATTTCCTCTTTTTTCCAACAGAAGCATGCTCAGTATTGCCCTAGGTGATTAAGAGATCCACTTAGTCAAGTTTTTACTATATATCTGGTCAACTTACTCGATGAAGTAATCTCTTCCATCTCTGTTTGCCGTCATCTCCCATCCATAAGGTGGCACCTGGTTCAAGCTCCAGGTCCCTGAGGGAGGTGGCCAGCCTGAAGCTTTGGTTCTGTGGCTATAAAACAAACAAAACAAAAAATATTATTATTACCTATCTTTTGGATATTTTCATGGAGAAAAGTCTAGAAATATAGAATCATAGAGAAAGAACTTTGGATGCCAGTGAATTCAATCTTATTATGCTACATTAAAAAACCCCAGAGGTAGAGCCAAGATGGCAGCATAGAAGCAGGAAAACTCCCTGTGCTCCTCCCATAAGCACCTCAAATACCTATAAAAATGACTCTAAACAAACTTTAGGCTACAGAACTCACAAAGTGACAGAAAGAAACAAATCTCCCACTGAAGACAGCCCAGCAGGCTAACAGAAAGGGTTCATCACAGTGTTCTGGGGGCAGAGTCCAGCCACAAGTGAGCCCATGGTTTTAGACTCAGGGCAGCCAGACCAGCCATGTCTAGAGGGACATCAGGAGAGGAGATCACCAGCAGCTGTGGTGATTTCCAGAATTATTAACCCATAAATGTCAAAGACAAAGTGAGAGGTAAGTGTAGACTTTGGAAACAGGGACTCCAGGAGTGTGGTCTGGCCTCTGCCCCAGGAGGGAGAAGCAGCTGAGGCATGGTGGCCACAACCATGTGGCTGATTCAGAGCTCCTGGCCTGCAGATTGTAGGGGGACCAAGCAACCATTCTGAGGGGTAATTGTTCTTGCTTTAACCTGCATGGATCTGGATTGCTGTCTAGGGTTAGGTCCCAGGGTGTGTGACAAGTGAGCCAGAGCATGTGGAGGCTTCAGAGAGGGCAGCCAACAAATAACTCCAGCACCTGCAAAAACCCTTGCAATTTGGGACAAAGCTCTCCCCTCTGGAAGCTGATTTCTATTGTGGCAAAAAGCTTAAAAGTCAAGTAATTGAGTGGCCACATGAGCAAAAAGGGAAGCAAAGAAAGCACAGCAATACAACTTCAGATTCCTTTTTTTGGGGACAAAAAGGATCAAAGCATGGAACAAGAGGAAGACAATGAAGTCAGAACTCTTGCACTAAAAGCTTCCAAGAAAAATATGAACTGGGTTACAGGCCATAGAGGAGCTTAAGGAGGATTTTGAAAACCAAATAAAATAAGTGAAGGAAAAATTAGGAAGAGAAATGAGAATGATGCAAGAAAATCATGAAAAGAGAGTCAACAACCTGACTGAAGAAAATAACACCTTAAAAATAGACCAACTCAAATGGCAAAAGAGGCTCAAAAAGGCAAAGAGGAGAAGAATGCCATAAAAAGCTAAATTTGCCTGATGGACAAAGAATCTCAAAAGCTCACTGAAGAGAATCATTCCTTCAGAATTAGATTGGAGCAAATGGAAACTAGTGACTTTATGAGAAATCAAGATACTATTAAATAGATACAGACAAATGAAAAAATAGAAGGCAATGTGAACTATTTCACTGGAAAAACCTCTGATCTGGAAAATAGATCCATTAGAGAGAATTTTAAAATATTGGACTACCTGAATGCCATGATAAAAAAAGAACCTAGAAATCATCCTTCAAGAAATTCTCAAGGAAAATTGCCCCGATGTTTTAGAAACAGAGGGCAAAATAGAGGTTGAAAGAATCCACTGATCGCCTCTTGAAAAAGATGCCAAAAAGAAAACTCCTAGGAATATTATAGCCAGGTTCTGGAATTCCCAGATCAAGGAGAAAATATTACAAGCAGCCAAGAAGAAACAATCTCAATACTGTGGAAACACAATCAGGATAACATAGGACCTGGCAGCTTCCACATTGAGGGATCAAAGGGCTTGGAATACGATATTCCAGAGGTCAAAGGAGCTGGGACTAAAACCAAGAATCATCTACCCAGAAAAACTGAGCATCATGTTTCAGGGGAAAATATGGCTATTCAATGAAATAGAGGACTTTCAGGCATTCTTGATGAAAAAAACAGATTTGAATAGAAAATTTGACATTCACATACAAGAAGCAAGAGAAGCATGAGAAGGTAAACAGGGAAAAGAAATCATAAGGAACTTATCAAAGTTGAACTATTTACATTCCTACATGGAAAAAATGACAATTGTAACTTATGAAACTTTTCTCAGTATAAGAATAGTTGAAGGGAATATAAAATTGTGTGTGTTTGTGTGTATATATATGCATATATATGTGTGTCTACATACACATATATGTCTAGATAGGAGGGTATATGGGCATATGAATACATACGTGACTGTGTGTATATATGTGTGCAGATATACATAGACAGAGGACACAATTGAATAGGAAGGAATGATATTTAAAAGGTGAACTTGAGAGGTGAGAGAGGAATATAATGAGAGGAGATAGGGAAAGACAGAATGGGGTAAATTATCTCATATAGAAGAGGAAAGGGACAACTGTTACAATGGAGAAGAAGAACAGGAAGGCAAAAGGGAATGGGTCAACTTTACTCTCACTGAATTTGGCTTAGGAAAGGAATGACATACACACTAAATAAGGTATCTCACCCTACAGAAGAGTAGGGGGAAGGGGATGAAAGGGGGGATGATGGAGAGGAGGGCAGGTTGGGGGGAGGGAAGTTAGAGGCGCACACTGTTGAAAAGGGACATGGTCAAAGGAGAGAATAGAACAAGTTTGGGGTGGGAAAGGATGGAGGGAAATACAGTTAATCTTTCACAATATGAAATATTTCACAATATGAAATACTCTTTCACAATATTATATATTTCAATATATAATATTTCACAAATATAGTTAGTCTTTCCATTTCACTATGGAAATATTTTGCAAAGCTACACATTTACCACCTATATTGAATTGCCTATCTTCCCAGTAAAGGTAGGTGATGAAGAAGGAGAATGTGGAATTCAAAGTTTTAAAATCAAATGTTTACTATATATTAAGATATACAGATACTGGGGTATATAGATCCATCTTGCTCTACTGGAAAGTCAGTGGGAACATGGGGGAGGATATAGGAGATAACAGATTGGAGGAGGGGGTATACAGTGGGATGGCTGTTTTGGGGTGGTGGGTAGGGGAAAGATGGGGAGAAAATTTGTAACTCAAAATCTTGTGGAAATGAATGATGTAAACTAAAAATAAATATAAAATTTCATTTAAAAAAAAACTGAACAAAACTAGAATCCCCACATCCATATATCCTCATAAGGACATGCCTAGGTCAGTGATGATTCCCAAACAAAGCTCAAAAACTCCTGGAGGTCTGCAAAAGCAACCAAAAAATCGACATTCAAGCAAGCATTATCATGTTGATTTTTACTTAGGGAAAGGGGCTGATCTTCCGATTTTGTTGATTTAGAGAACTCCTGGGTGAGGA
Organism: Petaurus breviceps papuanus; assembly: GCF_028583685.1. Taxonomy (NCBI): domain Eukaryota; kingdom Metazoa; phylum Chordata; class Mammalia; order Diprotodontia; family Petauridae; genus Petaurus; species Petaurus breviceps. The sequence goes on from NW_027187269.1 coordinate 2,677,952, forward strand.
AACTGTATAGCAAAGTGAGTCAGCACCTTCTCTGCAATTTATGATCTTACAGAATTGCTCAGAGCATTATGAAGTTAACTGACTTGGCCAGGGTCATACAGTTAGGATATATTAGTAGCAAGACCTGAACCTCAACCTTTTAGACTTGAAAGCCAGATATCTACCATACCAGGTTGCCTCTTGACTTAGTGATAACAAAATATACAGTCATGAAATTGTAATAGATAAGCAAACATGTCTTCTGGACACTGAATAAAGAATGTAACTTACATAGCTATAGATTACTATTTTTGAAATATATATGGATATTTTGTGATTAATAAAATACACATGTATTTAAAAGCATTTCTGCATTATAATAGGTATGTATAATAATCTCAACAAATGGATGCTAAAATTAAAATTACTTCCCTGTGAGGATTTTTTTAAACAGACTTTTTAAGTTCCTCATATCATATTTGAAAGGACTTGAAAGCCCTGACATAGTCATGTGTCTCATATACCTTGATCTTAGTTGAAATGCCCACCCATGGAAGGAAATTATAGCTTTTAGGAACCTTCTGTAGGGAACACTAAACCTTTGTCCCCTGCCCCCTCAGTCACAAATCAAGATTTAAGAACTATGACCAATTACATACCAGCAAGGTGCATTATAAAGCCTAAGGCAAAGCATTGATGTAAAATTCTGGCATAAACCCACAAATTAGCTTTTATACATCCTAATGCTCACTGGACGTTTGCTCCAGGAGCAGATTGAAAATAACTGTGGATAGTAAAGCAGAAATATGCCATATTCTAGGTGGCTGGTATTCCAGGAATAAGAACAAAACACAGAAACAGCTCAAAGTCACAATCATCAGAGGTGCACAAGTATATATTATCCATAACCAATTACTTAAATTTAGGTAATAGGGCTCCAAGAAGGATTCTGCAAAGAGCTCGCTTCTGGCAAAGTATACTCAGAAATACTCTGACTGGGGCCTCTCCTATTAGAAGTAACCAAATATTGCCAGTTTGAAGAGGTAATTATGCTTGAGAAAAAGAAATGAATGATTCTTAGTGTCTCTTCTCAATACTTTTCAAAACTGATTTCAATTTGGTACTGTGAATGCTGATAAATGTACATGGGTCTATCAGCCCTGAGGTACATTTTGTGGTATCATAGTATCAGTTTCCTTTGGGGAAGAATTAGGGAAGACATTATTGTTTTCTTCAAGCATTTGAAGGGCTGTCTTCTGAAAGAGGATTAGAGTTCTTCTACTTGATCCTAGGGGGTAATGGATAGGGGCTGTAAAGGGGCAAATTTATACTTAAAATAAAGAAAACTTTTATTGTTCAGACATTTCTGACTCTCTGTGACCCCATTAGGGATTTTCTTGACAAAGATACTGGAGTGATTTATCATTTCTTTCTCCAGCTCATTTTTGAAGATGAAGAAAATGAAGCAAATAGTTGAGTGACTTGCCCAGGGTCACACAGCTAGCAAATGTCTGAGGCCAGATTTGACCTCAGGAATGTGAGTATTTTTTTTCTTTTTGGAGGGCAATTAATTGGGGTTAAATGACTTGCCCAAGGTCATATGGCTAGTAAGTGTTAAGTGTCTGAGGTGGGATTTGAACTTCAGGTCCTCCTGACTCCAGGGTTGATGCTCTATTCACAGCACCACTCTATTCACAGCACAAACCACCACAGCTCCAGGGCGAGTATTTTTTATTTCAGACCCAGAACTAACTGCCACCTAACCTAGATGCCCAGGACACCTAACTGCCCTAAAATATAATTGTTGTTTGAGTCATTTCAGTTGTGTCCAGTCCTCAGAACCCCATCTGCATTTTTCTTGGCAAAGATACTATAGTGATTTGCCATTTCTTTCTCTAGCTCATTTTTACAGATGAGGAAACCAAGGCAAACAGGGTTAAGTGACTTCTTTGGGGTTACATAGCTAAATAAATATCTGAGGCCAGATCTGAACTCAGAAAGATAAATCTTTCTGTTTCCCAACTCAGTGTTCTTTCCCCTGAACTACGTAGCTCCCCAAGAAAAACTCAGAGCTATCTAAAATACAAATGGATAGTTTTGAAAGGTGGTAAGTTCCCAACTCATTTAATATCTTCAAGAAAAGCACTTGTTAGAAATGTTGTTAAGGAAAATAGTTGGTCAGGCACATGTTGCTCTAGAAGACCTCTATGGCTCTCAGATGCTACAGAATTATATCTGTCAGAGCATGTAAAGTTATGTTATCTTGCTTTCATAGACTCCATAGAAACAAAGTTTAGGTTGTTTAGGCAGATTAATGTTTACAATGGGGAGCACAGTCCTTTACTTTCCCCTAAACCTTTGAAGCAGCTGCAGAAGATAGTAAGGAAGATTATTGAGCAGAGCAAGAGAATGTACAGAGCTGCCAAGTGAGACCCTTTCTGTTAGGAAATCAAGAAAGGAAAGCAAGAGTTGTAGTAGTGGCAACCAGCTTCGAAATACACCAGGAAAAACAGATCTATGAATGAATTTTAACTGTAAAATTAAAGGACTGGAGTAAATGAACTTTAAAGTTCCTTCTAGCAATAAAAAATCATCAGTTTGATCTATTTCTTGGGGTTCCCTGTTCTGAATCATATAGCACAGGTAGTTTTCTCTTCCTAGAGTAGAGATATTCTTCTCCCCTTTCCTCTTCTGTTGTCTGCTTTCCTGACCTTTGCCATCCTCTCCTGTACTCTCTTCTCCTCTCTTGTTCTGTCCTCTGCTGTCCTTTTTTCCCCCTTCTTTTTCAGGGCAATTGGGGTTAAGTGACTTGCCCAAGGTCACATGGCTAGTAAGTGTTAAGTGTCTGAGTTCAGATTTGAACTCAGTTCCTCCTGATTCCAGGACCAGTGCTCTATTCACTGTGCCACCTAGCCACCCCCTCTGCTCTCCTTTTTTATTCTTCTCTTCTCTCCTTTCCAGGGATGAAGATTCTACAACCCCCCTCTACCCCACCCAAAGTCCATTTTCATGTTGCATAATTGTGATACTTTATATGTACTTTTCTTTAATCCATTGGAAGACAATTTAGTACAATAGAAAGATCACTGGTTGTGGAATCAAAACACTTGGGTTCGAATTCCACTTCTGAGATTTCCTACCTTTATGACTCTGGAGAAGTCTCAATCTCCCTGGCTCTCAGTTTCTTCATTTTTAAAATGTGGAGAGTGTTTGTGGTTTGATGGACAGAATGGTCTCTAAGACCTTCCATCTCTAGTTATGTGATCTTATGATTCTAAAATATCTGCTGTATTAATTTAAGCCCTTTTACTTTGTACTTCTGTGGACATGAAGAAAAATGAAGAACAGCAGTTCCCTCCTAAGAACACTATTTCCTTTTCTTCTACTACCAAAGCAATCTCAATTTCTTTAATTTTCCTCTCATAGAACATTCTTTTTTATTTTTTAATCATCTTTATCAATTTCTCCATGAGCCTAAATTCCTTGTAGTTAAAAGTATATGAGTATATGATAAAATTGGTGACCCAAAGAAACCAAGAATCTACCTAATACAAATAGATACAAACATAAACTTCTCACCCTTGTACTTGCACAAAAAGGACAACAGACTTTGTTCCTTTTATATGCACAAGTGGGCAAGGGAAGAATTCTCCAGTGGTTGTTTTAGATATACACCTCATTGCTACTGCTTTGATACTTAACTTAAGCTAAACAGAAATAATATAAAACCCATCAATTTCTTAAGAATAGTAATTGCTGTGGCTAGAATGCTACACAAATTTGTAAGGCTTTCTAAGACAATATTATAAACACATTATATATATATGTATATATATATGCATGTAGATTCAGTTGAATTTTGTCCACTTATTCAAAAAGTTTTCCAAAATCAGAATACCACAAAATGTAACTCAACGAATATAAAAAAGGGGATGTCCATGTAGAGAACTCAATAGTTTCTTTTGAGTTACAGACAGTATCAACTTATTCTAAATTATGGAAAGTTGTCACCATCCCAATGTGAATACCCAAGGTAATAGCTGTTTGGACATCCTTAAGGACAGGTGGTTAGCCCTGCATAACACCAGGACCATCCTACTATCTCTCTAAAGCCCACTAGGAGAACCCAAGATTGACAGTCCATTGAGCACTCATTGAACTCTGGACAAACCTTGTAGCCTCTAAAAAGTACCTGTTGAAAACTGAAATTGAATCAGGTGACTAGGCAAGAAATCTAACCCTGGATGGCCAGTCTCCCTTCCCTTCATCGTGTGTGTGTGTGTGTGTGTGTGTGTTTTCCCTTTCTATATGACTTGCTTCTGCCTCTTCTTTCTTGTGTATAGGACTGTATCATAGATTGTTTCCTTTAAAAAAATGTTTTTTTCTTAAACTGTCTCTAGTTGAAATCTTAACATTAATGTATAAATAACTTTTGTTTTCTTAAAAGCTAAAAACAGTATTTCCCCTAATGAGGCTAACTTATGAAAAAACAAATAAATAAACCTTCCCTCCTGTAAGGGTTATGGGATTTAAAGATCTTCCATGCCCCATTGGACTTGCTGACGTAGCAGGAAGGGGCAGAGCAAGAGGAAGCAGAAGCCAAACTAGAGTTCCTGCAGTGGCTGGCAGTGGTGGTGACGGCGGCAGCAGCAGCAGAGGCAGCGACAGTGCGAAGCCCTTTTTGAGTCAGCCAGAATTTCTTCTAAGGACTCCTGCTGAGGACTGCCAGGGGCTGAAGCTGCTGGGAGCGCGCTTCCCGGACACTGGGTGGTTGCTGTGAGTGGGGAGAGGAGGACCTTTGCCTGAGGTAGCCTGTTCTGTTTTAAAGGCTTGAAAATGCGGATGCTTGGGGCAGCCAGGTAGCAGAGCGAGTAAGAGCACCGGCTCCAGTGTTGAGAAGACCTGGAGATCGAATCCCGGGCTCAGACACTTAGCACCCACCCAGAAACACCTGGCCGTGTAACCTTGAGCAAGTTACTTAACCCCAATTGCTTAGGGGCGGCCAGGTGGCTCAGCGAGTAAGAGCGCCGCTTCCAGTGTCGGGATGACCTGGATCAAGTCCGGGCTCAGATACTCAGCACCACACCCAGAAATAACTGGCCGTGTAACCTTGAGCAAGTTACTTAACCCCGATTGCTTAAAAAAAAATGTGGATGCTTTCGACTTTATCTACCTGTGCCAATGTCATAACTACTCTGATGGCTTTCACTTTCTGGTTTTGGGACTCAGTCTTTTGGTATCTTAATAAATTTTCTAGTTTATTCCCCCATATGGCAAGCATGATGTATTTTGTGATGGATAATTATGTCAGCATATCTGTAATCTCCATAGGCATTGTGAATATGGCATTGCTGATACATTTGGCGACCAGGATGGGATCACAAAATGTTAGGCCTCTATTTGGAAGCAGTGGGGCTTTAGAGGGAGAAATGGCTATTCCAGGTTGGGAGGATTTGCCTTATTCCTCTCTAGCCAGAGAATGGGCTAAAAGCACAGGGCCCTGTGAAAACTGGGAACCAAGGCTAAAAGAGGGAGAACCTGGAGATTTGGAAAGATGTTTGAAAGCAATACCCATAGAACCAGGCAAAGAACTGGCAGGAGTGTGCAGGAGAGGCTGGGTGCTGCTAACAAGTTATCGCCTTATGTGTAAAAGTAGGGATAAGCTGCTGAAGGAAAGAGCTCGGATGGCTAGGGAGTCGGCTGGTTTGCCTGAGGATTCTTCTGTGTCACAGCACTCAGAAGACCAAACTGGAGGGACTCATGTGGTCCAGGAGCAAGCTACTGTTCATGTAGCTAAAAGGATGCAAAAAACTAGCATAATGAATGTGCATGCAGCTTTTGTATGGGCTGGGCAGAGTTGCCCTGACAGCTTCCAGGAGAATGTGTGTGAGGAGAATGGAGCAAGGTTAGAAGAGGAGTCCTCTAATGTAGAAGCTCTCCCCATACGAAGAAGAAGACAGGAGAACCACCGAGGCAAAACAGAGTCCAGGGAGATAATTGAGGATTTCACTCAACAGGAGATCACTGATATATTGAGCAGATTTACCCAAAGAATGGGGGAGTCTTTAGTGTCTTGGATAGTAAGAATCACTGATGAAGGCGCCAGAGGAATAACACTGGACAATGAGGACTGTTTAAAATTCATAAGTATCAGTCAGAATTCCTTTTGTACACCAGGCTTTTAGGGATCACCATATGCAAGGAGGAAATAACAAAACTAATCTTCTAGCTTTAGCTGCAGAAGGTTGCAAAAAGCAATATCCTACTGAATCTATGTGGCCTAGGGGAGACAGACTCTGGTTCTCACTTAGAGACTGTATGAGGAAGCTAAAGGAGGAGGTAATGAAAACTGCTATCCTGATTGGAGATGCAAATGCATATTATGATACCCCCCTAGGAGTTCCTCATAGAAATATCATAGTGAAGACGGTTCCTCCTGCATATAAGCACCTAATTCTGACTCTATTAATTGGAGAAATAGGGCACCCTCTTTCAGAGGTGCTGGATAAGATTTCACAATTAAGCGATTTAGGGGAATGGGAAAAAGACAAATTGCCTCGAGAGAGAAGTGTAAACAGCCAGAGGATTCAGAGACAAAATAGACCCACAAGAAGGGAACTGTTTACTGCTCTATTAAGAGCTGGGGTGGACTTTAGAAGAATAGATGGTATTCCAACTGAAGAGCTGCATAAGCTGTACCAAGAAAAGGTACTTAGCATTAGAATGAGCAGAGAAGCAGGAACCACCCCTGCAGATATTTCTGAATCTGAATCTTTGTATCCAAGTTTGCCCCACCTTCAGGGGGAATAGGAGATAGGCCAAGCCCCAGCCCAGATAAAAGAAATATGCAGAAGAGATTGCAGACCCCATATTGGTTTAACAATATATTGGAAGAATGGAACAACTACTGTGACTAGGGCACTGCTTGATACTGGGGCTGAGGCCACACTTATCTATGGAAACCCTGATAAGTTTAAACATGGAACTCCTATTACCATCACAGGTCTAGGAGGCGCTGAAATATCAGCCAGGCAAGTTAAAATAACAATGAAAATTCGGCAGTTACCTAAGAAAGAATATACTGTGGTTGTTGTACCCCATTCCTGAATACATCATTGGGATAGATATATTGAGAGGCATGACTCTGAATTTACCTGAAGGAAGATACCAATTTGCTGTGAGGAAGATAGGAATTAATACAGTTTTAGTCGGAAAACTAAAAATGGACCCAATCACTTTGCCTGAATCGTCTGAAGTAATTACTTTAAAACAGTATCGTGTGCCAGGTGAGCAAGATGAAATTACCACGACTATAAAGGAATATGTTGAAGCAGGAGTGTTAGTCCCTACAACCACAAGATGGAATAATCCTGTCTGGCCAGTAAGAAAATCAGATGGGACATGGAGAATGACTGTGGATTATAGATAGTTGAATAAGGTGACTCCTTCTTTGTATGCTGCTGTTCCAGATACCATCACCTTAATAGAAAGGATCCAGACATATGATGGGACTTGGTATGCAGTTATTGACTTGGCAAATGCCTTCTTCACCATCCCAATAGACCCTAAACAATGGGACCAATTCGCTTTCACTTGGCAGGGTAGACAATATATTTTCACCCGCTTGCCACAAGGGTACATACATAGCCCCACTATTTGTCACAGGATTGTGGCTAAACAGTTGGATGAATTAAAGCTACCTGGTGTACAGCTTACCCACTACACTGATGATATCATGATACAGGGAAAAGATGCGAAAGTAGTGGAAAGGAGTTTGACCCTTCTAATTGAGCATATGAAAAGTAAAGGGTGGGAAATTAACCCTGCAAAGGTTCAAGGACCAGCTCAGAATGTGAAGTTTT